>NC_135972.1:3451380-3584304 GCF_053455715.1 Rhinoraja longicauda | reverse complement strand
CATCTACCTTTGCTCTTTGTCCTTCCAGCTGATAACATCTTTAGCTCTGCTGTGCAATTCTGAGACTTCAACACCTCCAGGTCCCTTCACTTCTAACTTCAGATGTCACCTTCCACCAAAGCTGCCCCAGCTTTAGGTTTTTATTATTGTCACGTGTACCAAGGTACCAAGGCTTTACCCTGCACTGAACGTTATTCCCTTATGCAATACAATACAATACAATATATCTTTATTGTCAACGAGATTGGGAATTCACCTTCCATACGATGCAATAAATTTCAAGTAGGTCTGTGCCGGTTCACTGTGCGATGTGACCATCCGGCTCAGCAGGACCGACCGGTTCATAGCAGCTATGGCCCTGGGGATGAAGCTGTTCCTGAGTCTGGAGGTCCGATGGTAGAAGTTCGAACAGACTGTTGCAGGGGTATGAGGAGTCTTTGTGGATGCTGGTGGCTTTTCTGAGGCATTGTGTGTTGTAGATGCCCTCCAAGGCTGGTAGCTGTGTTCCGATAGTCTTTTGAGCTCTTGGGACTACCCGCTGTAGAGCTTTCCTCTCTGCCTCCGTGCAGCTGAAGTACCACACAGGGATGCCTTGCGTTAGGATGCTCTCTATGGTGCAGCGGTAGAAGGTCGACAGCAGCTGTTGGGGTAGACCAGACTTTTTCAGTGTCCACAGGTAGAACAGTCGTTGCAGTGCCTTCTTGACCAGCGCAGCAGTGTTATTGGACCATGTTAGGTCCTCCGAAATGTGAGTGCCCAGAAACTTGAAGCTGGACATTCTCTCCACACTGTCCCCGTTGATAAAGATCGGGGCATATTCCCCGTTATGTGACCTACGGAAGTTGATGATCAGCTCCTTGGTCTTGGAGGTGTTTAGGGATAGGTTGTTATCAGAGCACCAGTCCACCAGGTTCTGCACCTCCGCTCTATAGTTTGTTTCATCACCGTTGGTGATCAGCCCGATCACCGTTGTGTCGTCTGCAAACTTGACAATGGTGTTGGTGTTGAATGCAGGAACACAGTCGTGTGTGAAGAGGGAGTAGAGCATGGGGCTCAGAACACAGCCCTGTGGTGTGCCGGTACTCGGGGTGTATCGATACGCTGTAAATGGGTCGAATGTAATCATGCAGACACAAAAAGCTGGGGCAACTCAGCAGGACAGGCAGCATCTCTGGAGAGAAGGAACGGCTGACGTTTCGGGTCGAGACCCTTCTTCAGACTGGTTAGGGATAAGGGAAACGAGAGATATAGACGGTGATGTGGAGAGATAAAGAACAATGAATGAAAGATATGTAAAATAAGTAACGATGATAAAGGAAACAGGCCATTGTAAGCTGTTTGTTGGGTGAAAACGAGAAGCTAGTGTGACTTGGGTGGGGGAGGGATAGAGAGAGAGAGGGAATGCCGGGGCTACCTGAAGTGAGAGAAATCAATATTCGTACCACTGGGCTACAAGCTGCCCGAGCGAAATATGAGATGTTGTTCCTCCAATTTGTGTTTAACCTCACTCTGACAATGGAGGAGACCCAGGACAGAAAGGTCTGTGCAGGAATGAGCAGGAGAATTAAAGTGTCCAGCAACTGGGTTGTCTTTCTGCTGACTGGCTAGCGCACAACAAAAGCTTTTCACTGTACACGTGACAATAAACTACACTGAACTGAACTGAACTGAAAAACAGCGAAACAGTGAAAACTTTTGATTTGCATGCTATCCAATTAAATCAACGGTATCACAAAATGCTGGAGTAACTCAGCAGGTCAGGCACAATCTAGGAGAGAAGGAATGGGTGACGTTTCGGGTCGGGTCTCTCCTAGATGCTGCCTGACCTGCTGAGTTACTCCAGCATTTTGTGATACCTTCGATTTGTACCAGCATCTGTAGTTATTTTCCTATCCAATTAAATCAGATAGTTCAATCAAGCCCAACTCAAGTCCAATATGTGGAACAAAGGAGAAGATACAGAGTGCAGAATATAGTTCTCCGCATCGTAGCGCATCAGTTCCACAGACAAAGTCCAATGTCCGCAATGGGGTAGGGGTGAATCAGACAGTACCCTAGCTTGTGGAAGGACCGTTCAGAAGACAGATAACAGTTTGTGTGGTGTGGTGTCAAAGTTTAATTGATAATGGAGAGTTATTTTGTATGTTGGAGGCCTGTGATGTGTGGTGAGCTGCAGGGATCAATGTTGGAATCACTGTTGTCTGTCAGCTCTTATTAATGATTTGGAGGAGAATGTTTAGTTTAGTGTAGTTTAGAGATACAGCGAGGAAACAGGCCCTTCAGGCCCACCGAGTCCGTGCAGACCAGCAATCCCTGCACACTATCACACACACACACACACACACACACACACACACACACACACACACACACACACACACACACACACACACACACACACACACACACACACACACACACACACACACACACACACACACACACACACACACACACACACACACACACACACACACACACACACACACACCACACAACACAACACACAACACACACACACACACACACACACACACACACACACCAATTATACCAAGCCAATCAACCTACAGACCTGCACTTCTTTGGAGTGTGGGAGGAAACCGGAGCACCCGGAGAAAACCCACGCGGTCTCAGGGAGAACATACAAACTCCACACAGACAGCACCCGTAGTCAGGAGCGAACCCAGGTCTCTGGTGTTGTAAGGCAGCAACTCTACCGTTATGCCACCTCTGTAGTTGGCATGGTTAGGAAGTCTTGCAGACGAAAGATTCATTAGTACTTTATTGTCACGTGTACTGAGGCATGTTTGATATTGTTGCCAAAGTGGATGGTGAAGAAGGTTAGCGAAGAGGATGTAGATTAACCAAGATAACGGACCGGGGAATAGCAGATTAATTTTACTTCAGACCAGTATGAAATGTTCTATTTTTGGAAGTTAAATCTGGGCCGGAACTGAGCAAGTGACTGAGTGACTGAGAACGCTGTAGAACAGAGGCCCAGGGTACACGTACATGCTTCTCTGAAAGTGGAGACACAGGGTTGTGATGACGACATTTGGCACACTTGCCTTCACCGTTCAAGGACGAAGGCACAAGGAACTGCAGATGTTAGGATCCTGAGCAACTCTGAGGAGCATCTGTGGCGGGCATGGACTGACAACATCTCGGGTCAGGACCCTTCTTCAGAGTTGGGACATCATGTTGCAATATGTACAAGAGGTTCGTTAGATCGCACTGGCAGAATTATGTGCAGTTCTGGTTGCCCAGCTGTACGAAGGATGTCATTAAGCTGGGAAAGGGGCAGAAACGGTTGACAAGGATGTTTTATGGATGGACTGGTTGGCTCGAGCCTTGTTTTCCCCAGAAGCATAGGAGACTAGGGCCTGACCTCAAGGAGATGTACAAAAGTATATGGACTAAAGTAAATAGTCACAGTCTTTTCTCCAGTGTAGGCGAAGTCTGAAACTAATTGCAGTGGTAGAGTTGCTGCCTTACAGTGCCAGAGACCCGGCCGGGTTCAATCCTGACTATGGGTGCTGTCTGTACAGAGTTTAGGGAAATAACTGCAGATGCTGGTACAATTCTTCAGACGAAGGGTCTCGACCCGAAACGTCACCCATTCCCCCTCTCCTAGATGCTGCCTGACCTGCTGAGTTACTCCAGCATTTTTTTGATACTTCGGTCTGTACGGAGTTTGTACGTTCTCCCCGTGACCGCGTGATCTTCAGTTTCCTCCCACACTCCAAAGACGTACAGGTTTGTAGGTTAATTGGTTTCGTATAAATGTAAATTGTCCCCAGCGTGTGTAGGATAGTGTCAGTGTGCGGGGATCGCTGGTCAGTGCGGCCTCGGTGGGCCGAAGGGCCTGTTTCCGCGCTGTATCTCTAAACTAAACTAAACTAAACTAATGAGAGTGCTGGAGAATGAGGAGGTGTACAAAATGAGGAGGTGTACAAAATCATGAGTGGAATAAATCGGGTAAACGCACAGTGTCTCGTGCCTGGTGTAGGTTCATTGAGAACCCGAGAACATAGGTTTAAGGTGAAGGGGAAAAGATTTGATACGAACCTGAGGGGTGACATTTTACACAAATGGTGGTGGGTGTATGGGATGAGCTGCCAGAGGAGGTATTATTGCAACCTTTAAGAAACATTTAGACAGGTACATGGATAGGATGGGTTTAAATGCAGGCAGGTGGGACTAGTGAGGATGGGACATGTTGGGCAGTGTGGGCCGGAGGCCCTGTTTCCACGCTGCATCACTAATGAGAGGGGGAGAGATTTAAAGGGGGACTTGAGTGGATCTGGCTAAATGGCAGGAGCGTCTCGAGGAAATGGCATGGAGTCATATGCCATTTGAAGTGTGGAAACAGGCCCTTCGGCCCAACTGAAGAGAATGAGTGTAACAAGTGAAATGAGAGCGTGGCCAGGGTGGTGTAGGTCGCTGATGATGCTGGGGGTTGCTGGTCGGCACGGACTCGGTGGGCCGAAGGGCCTGTTGTCTCTAAACTAAGCTATGTCTCTAAACTAAACTAAACTAAACTAAACTAAAGAGTAGACGCAAAAAGTTGGAATTACTCAGCAGGTCAGACAGCATTTCTGAAGAAAATAAATTGGTGTAGCTATCAGCCATGAAATTTGATTCTCAAATTAGCCTCTGGCAGATGTTTTAATGATGACACACATCCAGTGAATGGGCCTCCACTGCCCTCTGTGGCAGAGAATTCCACAAATTCACAACTCTCTGGGTGAAAATGTTTTTCCTCATCTCAGTCCTAAATGGCCTACCCCTTATTCTTAAACTGTGACCCCCCCCTGGTTCTGGACTCCCCCAACACTGGGCACATTTTTCCTGCATCTAGCCTGTCCAATCCCTTAAGAATTTTATATGTTTCTGTAAGATCCCCTCTCACCCTTCTAAATTCCAGTGAATACAAGCCCAGTCGACTCATTCACAATGGGGACCTGGCTTGGAGAAACCGCTGTGGGGACTGGGTGGGACAAGAGGGGAAGGGGCCTGTTTTGCAACTTTGACAGTGCTGTAGGTGGCTGCTATTTGTGTACATTGTGTATGCAGGCAAAGAGTCTCACTGTGCCTTGTCAGGTGTGGCAAGAAAGTGCTCCTATTCCATTCTTTCATCGTATGTCATCCATACTAAAGAAATGAGCAAGGATTGTTTGTCTCTGTTAAGTGAATTTTAAAAGAAAGTGAAGTTTTAACCGATGTGCCCTTCTCCACCCCAGGAGACCAATGTACCGAAGCACTAATGAATGATTTATCTGTTTTGTTCAGCCGCTAAGACTGAGATAAACTTCATCTTTTGGACTCCTGGGCAGGGAGGATCAGTTCCACAATCAGCAGCCACACAGGAGTGATATTCCCAACTGACGGATCTATTCAATCGACCAATGCCGTTGTTCTAGAATGGTAGTGCAAACGGCGATTGATTGTTGGCAGGTCTTGCATTGCTTCTCAAGGTGTACAGCGTTCACATTAATGAGCATTTGACATTGCATCTATGGAGCCGTTGTACTCTTGAGTTTGACTTGACTGCGACGCCCAGCGATCCCCCCCCCCATACACTACCACTCAGATGGACCAAGAGATTTGTATCAGGTTTCAGGTCTTGATTTTCAAAGGACATTGCTGGTGTTTGGAGACACGGCCCCTTTGGCCCGCACCAACCAGCGATCACCCCGTACACTAGCGCTATCCCACACACACACACGGGACAGTTTGCAATTACAGAAGCCAGTTCACCTGTACGTCTTTAGGATGTGGGAGAAAAGCAGAGCACCCTGAGAAATCCCACGGGGAGAACGTACGAACTCCGTACAGACAGCACTCGTGGTCGGGATGGAACCCGGGTCTCTGGCGCTGTGAGGCAGCAACTCTACCGCTGCGCCAACGTGCCACTTTTAGTTTGAGAGGATGTCCACCTAGATTCAACTCGGTGTTATATTTTAAAAGTTATTCACATTTTAACGTTTAAATCTATCTCCCAGGGAGAGGGGAGGGGTGGATGGAGGATAATGGGGGATGGAGTGGGGGGGAGAGGAGGAGAGGGTGCTGTACCAATGCAGGAGAGGTTTGGGCCCAACGGGTCCACTTGGGCCTAGTCACTCATATTCCTGTCAATGCTTTATCCTGCCAACCTGCTTAGCTTAGTTTAATTTAGAGATACAACCTGGCCCACCGAGTTCACAACGATATAATAAAAAAAACATTAATTACCACAAAACAAGTGCCAAAACCCCCCTAAAGCCCTTGGTATAATGAAAGTCCTCCCCACTATTGAAACCATCAGGTTCTTAAACCAACACTCTGACTCTCTGTGTCAATAAGTGCTGTAAGAAAATAACTGCAGATGCTAGTACAAATCAAAGCTATTTATTCACAAAATGCTGGAGTAACTCAGCAGGTCAGGCAGCACCTCAGCATCTCAATAAACCCGTCTCCTGTCCACCTAAGGATATTATGTTATATTAAAGGTGCTATATCAGTACAAGCTGTTGCAGTTAAGTAGTGGATACGAGTGGCTTGGAAATTAGTTTAGTTTAGACATACAGTATTGGCAACATTGAAATACAGTATTGGACTTCGCCTTGCCGAGTCCACGCCGACCATCGATCACGCGTTCACACTAGTTCTATGTTATCCCCCTTTCTCACCCACTCCCTACATACCAGGGGGCAATTTCACGGAGGCCGATTACCCTACAAACCCGCACATCTTAGGGTGGAAACGCACGCGGTCACAGGGAGAACGTGCAGACTCCACACAGACAGGCAGCACCCGGGGTCAGGATCGAACCCAGGTCTCTGTGGCTGTTTCACCCTGCATGATTGGATGGAGTCAGATTATTTTGTTGGAATATTAAATGGCATTATCTTCCAGGAAATGAACAAAGTGCTGGCAGAACTCAACAGGGTCAGGCATCATCTGAGGAGGGGACTAGTGAACCTACATTTGTTTTTTAAATTCTGACCTTTGAGGGCGGCTCGGTGGCGCAGCGGTAGAGTTGCTGCCTTGCAGCGCCGGAGACCTGGGATCGATCCTGACCACGGGTGCCGTCTGTACGGAGTTTGTACGTTCTCCCCGTGACCTGCCTGGGTTTTCTCCGAGGTCTTCGGTTTCCTCCCACACTCCAAAGACGTGCAGGTTTGTAGGTTAATTGGCTTGGTGTATGTGCCAATTGTCCCTAGTGCGTGTGGGATAGTGTTAATGTGCTGGGATCGCTGGTCGGCGCGGACTCTGAGGGCCGAAAGGCCTGTTTCCGCGCTGCATCTCTGAACTAAACTAAACTAAGATGTAGGAACAAAGAACGGCAGGTGCTCGTGTCCTTTGACAACTGAGGTTGTTTTTGTTTCAAATCTGCGTGGTTTTGTACCTCCCTACAGTCCCACACCCTTGGCATACAATGTTATTCTAACTCCTGGCCTTGTGCGCAAATTCAATATTTGCCTTGCATTACCTGCTGTTGCCTTCAGCTGTCTTGACACAAAGTTTGGAATTCCATTGCTCAACACTTTTAGACCTCCTTTTGGAGACTTCTTTCCCCAAGATATATGGAGGAGAATGTCGTGGCGCTGTCCGATTCACCTCTACCTCATTGCGGACATTGGACGTTGTCTGTGGAACTGATGCGCTACAATGCTGAGAACTATATTCTGCACTCTGTATCTTCCCCTTTGCTCCACCTGTTGTACTTGAGTTTGAAGTGACTGTGTGTGGAGGAAGGAACTGCAGACGCTGGTTTACACCGAAGATAGACAGGAAATGCTGGAGTAACTCAGCGGGACAGGCAGCATCTCTGGAGAGAAGGAATGGGTGGCCTTTTGGGTTGAGACCCTTCTTCAGACTGAGAGCCAGGGGAGAGGGAGACACAGAGTTATGGACGGGTTAGGTGTGAAAACGAGACATCAAAGGGGATGGGGATCAAGAAAAACGGTAGAATAAATCATTGTTAGCGAGGGGAAGGACAACAAGGCAGACAATTATAACATTTAATCAGGACAGTCAACTGATTCCATCTGTGTAGGGTATACACCGATCAGCCAAAACATTATGACCACTGATAGGCAAAGTGAATAACATTGATTATCTTGTTACAATGGCACCTGTCAAGGGGTGGGATATATTAGGCAGCAAGTGACCAGTCAGTTCTTGAAGTTGATGTGTTGGATGCGGGAGAAATGGGCAGGAGTAAAGACCTGAGCGACTTTGACAAGGGCCAAATTGTTCTGGCCAGACGACTGGGTCAGAGCATCTCTGAAACGGCAAGGCTTGTGGGATGCTCCCGGTCAGCAGTGGTGAGTACCTACCGACAGTGGTCCGAGGAGGGACAAACCACAAACCGGCGACAGACAGGGTGTTGGGCGCCCAAGGCTCATCGATGCGCGAGGGCAACGAAGGCTATCCCGTCTGGTCCGAACCCACAGAAGGTCGACTGTGGCACAAGTCACAGAAAATGTTAATGGTGGTCACGGGAGGAATGTGTCACAATACACAGTGCATCGCACCCTGCTGCGTATGGGGCTGCACACGGAGCATATAGCCAGGTGGTCTGATCTGTTTGCCTAACAGAGCTTTTTACTGTACCTCAGTACACATGGCAATAATAAACCTGAACCTAAGGAGGAATACAATCCAGTTATGCAGAAAATCGGCCTGTCAGCACCAAAGTCTTAACGATGCTGGATTATCAGTGTTTTACTGTGCTTGTGGTTACTCTGCAGCCTGTTAGCCACTGTGTCAACCACTAATGTAAGATAAAAAAATTAAAAGATGCTAATTAAACATAATTATCTTCAAAAGATATTAATGTAGTAAGTCAATATAATTCAGCAGGCAAATAAATTGCCCTTATCCAAAACGTTTTGTGATGGTCTGGGCTGCGTCCACAATTCACTGCAATTTCTTGCGGTCTTGGGTGCAGCTATTCCCAAACCAAGCTGTGATACATCCTGATAAAATGCTTTCTATAGAATGCTTTCTGAAAGGGATAGCCTGAGATGCTGAATGATCTGCAAAAGGTTTTTTTTAACCTGATAAGCGAACAGTTTTTTTCAACCTGAAATTTTTTTCAAACATTTAGAAGCAACAAAAACAGGTGTACTGCAGGAAGCATTTTATTGGAATGTATCACAGCTTGGTTTGGGAACAGCTCCACCCAAGACCGCAAGAAATTGCAGTGAAATTGCAGCCCAGACCATCACACAAACCAACCTCCCTTCCACTGACTCCATCTGCACCTCACGCTGCCTCGGCAAGGCCAGCAGCCCAGACCATCACACAAACCAACCTCCCTTCCACTGACTCCATCCACACCTCAAGCTGCCTCGGCAAGGCCAGCAGCATAATCAAGGACCAGTCTCACCCCGGCCACTCCCTCTTCTCCCCTCTCCCATCGGGCAAAAGGTATAGAAGTGTGAAAACGCACAGCTCCAGATTCAGGGACGGTTTCTTCCCGGCTGTTATCAGGCAACTGAACCGTCCTACCACAACCAGAGAGCAGTGCTGAACTACTATCTACCTCAACAGAGACCCTCGGACTAGATTTGATTGGACTTTACCTTGCACTAAACATCGTTTCCTTATCATGTATCTGTACACTGTGGACGGCTCGATTGTAATCATGTATTGTCTTTCCGCTGACTGGTTAGCACGCAACAAAAAAGCTTTTCACTGTACCTCGGTACACGTGACAATAAACTAAACTAATCCAATACGAGAATAGGGAAAATATATTTCAGTATAATGCCAGAATTAACAATCTGCCCAGTGCCTTTGGGAATGATAATATGCCTAAAACCCATTTTTAGGGGGAGGGGAAAGAAGTCTCCAAAAGGAGGTCTAAAAGTGTTGAGCAATGGAATTCCAAACTTTGTGTCAAGACAGCTGAAGGCAACAGCAGGTAATGCAAAGCAAATATTGAATAAGGCCAGGAGTTAGAATAACAAAGGACACGAGCACCTGCCGATCTTAGTTTCGTTTAGTTCAGAGATGCAGCGCGGAAACAGGCCTTTCAGCCCTCAGAGTCCGCGCCGACCAGCGATCCCAGCACACTAACACTATCCCACACGCACTAGGGACAATTTTTACATTTACACCAAGCCCATTAACCTATAAACCTGCACGTCTTTGGAGTGTGGGAGGAAACCGAAGATCTCGGAGAAAACCCACGCAGGTCATGGGGAGAACGTACAAACTCCGTACAGACAGCGCCCGTAGTCGGGATGGAACCCGGGTCTCCGGCGCTGCATTCGCTGTAAGGCAGCAACTCTACCGCTGCGCCACCGTGCCGCCCATTTTGTGCTGTAAAAATCATTTATTTTGTACGTGAATTGGGAGGCAGCTACCTGGTGGCTTTTTCCAGCTCCTTACCCTGCTGGGACAGTGGTGAGGTTATCCATGGACAACGCATTGAGGGACACACACAATAATGGGAGTTTGTGCGGGACTCTCAGTCCATGATAACCTGTCCCCTAAATAAGCTGCAGCCAGGTAGGTTGGGAGATTGGGGAACTCACCTTGATAAAGCATATCAGGTCCTTTCAAGGGCCTTTAGTTTAGAGATACAGCGCGGAAACAGACCTCTCGACCCACCCAGTCCACCCTGACAAGCGATCTCCGCACGCAAGGGGCAGCACGGCACGGTGGCGAGGCGGTAGAGTTGCTGCCTTACAGCGAATGCAGCGCCGGAGACCCGGGTTCCATCCCGACTACGGGTGCCGTCTGTACAGAGTTTGTACGTTCTCCCCGTGACCTGCGTGGGTTTGTAGGTTATTAGGTTTGGTGTAAGTGTAAATTGTCCCTAGTGCGTGTAGGATAGTGTTAATGTGCGGGGATCGCTGGTTGGCACGGACTCGGTGGGCCTGTTTCCGCGCTGTATCTCTAAACTAAACTAAACTTAACACTATCCTACACACACTAGGGTCAATTTACAATTTTACCAAACCAAGCCTGTACGTCTTTGGTGTGTGGGGGGAAACCGGAGCACCCGGAGAAAACCCACGCAGGTCACGGGGAGAACGTACGAACTCTGTACAAACAGTACCCGTAGTCAGGATAGAACTGGCGCTGTGAGGCAGGAACTCTACCGCTGTGCCACCGTGCCACTGTTACAATGACCACGCACATGAGACACATGATGGCCTCTGTTACCCGCAGAGCTGGAGTGGAAGCAAGTTAGCTCAAAGTCTAGGGGCTCGCCAAGAGGAGAGGCAGGGATTATTGGAGCTGGAACCCAGATGAGCAACTGATTACGTGACATAAACATCTCGGGTTTATACCATCCGGAACGGGCTGGTACCGAACCGGAATGCACCTGCAGTGAGGGAGGATTAGTGTTTATTTTGCCATGAGCCTGCAACTGTTTTTAATGAGAGCGCCTACAAAAAAGTCAGGTGCAGTTTTTTATTATTTTGCCAAAATGTTTACGTACAAAGACCAGGCATTCATGCAAACGCAGCCTTTGCAGATGCTGGATAACAACGAAAAAATAGGCACATAAAGTACTGGAGTATCTCAACGGGTCAGGCAGCTTCTCTGGAGGACATGGAGGGGTGATGTTTTGGGTCGAGACCCTGCTGATGTGGAGCCATAGCTTCCCCTTCCACTTACAATCCGTCTGGTTTAAAAGTGGACCAGAAACCACCTCCGTCCTTTTTCTCCAGGGATGCTTTTGACCCGCTGAGTTACTCCAGCACTTTGTGTCTTTTTTTTTGTTGTAAACCGGCTTCTGCAGTTCCTTGTCTCCATACATTCAAGCTTGTTGGGTGACAGCTTGACACTGCCACCTGAAAAACAATTGGGAGAGAGTCACGATGTGAGTTTAGCTTCTGTGTATTTGCATGGAACACTGTGATGGTGGCCACCGTATTTGTAATGGTAGTGCCAAGTTATTTAAAGTTATTTCCGTTGCCCCTTCTACTCTTGAGCCCCACTTTCAGGTCATGAACTAGAAGCTGAGTAACGCGGCGTTAAAGCAATTTTGCGTTTTTTCTCAAGTTCCTTCTTGTTATCGATTTTGTCCGCTTTGTAAATGTTCAGTCAACTCCTTCTGCACCTTGCCTTCAATATGTCCTGTCCTTTCCAACAAGCTGTAGTTTCCCAATCTGTGTGTGTGTGTGTGTGTGTATGTGTGTGTGTGTGGTGTGTGTGTGTGTGTGGACAAATTATAGTCATGATTTCCAATTAATATCTTATCTTGTTTTGCTTGTTTTGCTGAAAGGCTGGAGCGATTGGGCTTGTATACACTGGAATTTAGAAGGATGAGGGGGGATCTTATTGAAACATATAAGATAATTAGGGGATTGGACACATTAGAGGCAGATAACATGTTCCCAATGTTGGGGGAGTCCAGAACAAGGGGCCACAGTTTGAGAATAAGGGGTAGGCCATTTAGAACGGAGATGAGGAAGAACTTTTTCAGTCAGAGGGTGGTGAAGGTGTGGAATTCTCTGCCTCAGAAGGCAGTGGAGGCCAGTTCGTTGGATGCTTTCAAGAGAGAGCTGGATAGAGCTCTTAAGGATAGCGGAGTGAGGGGGTATGGGGAGAAGGCAGGAACGGGGTACTGATTGATAGTGATCAGCCATGATCGCATTGAATGGCGGTGCTGGCTCGAAGGGCTGAATGGCCTACTCCTGCACCTATTGTCTATTGTCTATTGTCTATTAGCAAAACTTTTTTCTGAGACCAATAATCTAAAAAATGTCTGATTTTCTTTTGTACATTTAAAAAAAAGAATCAAGTTTCTCCTTGTTTCTGTTCAGGGCAATATCACCTCACCAATGTTAAACACCAACGTCAATTATTTTGTTTACTTTGAAAAGAGCTGTGTGCATAAAAATGTCCACCACTGATTTTAGACAATAGGTGCAGGAGGAGGCCATTCAGCCCTTCAAGCCGGCACCACCATTCAATGTGATCACGGCTGACCATCCATCTGATGTTCCGGCACCTCCTTTAATCCGGATAAAATTTCAAGAGCGCCCACTTTGCGGGCTGGTATCTCGGTCCCTCCCTCGGCGGCCTAGGCGGAACGTTCCGGTAACGTTGGACTCCGCTCGGAGGCCACCACCTCTGTTGGTCTGGAAACACGGATAATCCAGAAAGACTCTGGGAACCAAAGAGTAGTGGACCTTAGGAAAAACAACCGCAGGTGCAGCAGGTTTAAATCGAAGGTAGACACAAAACGCTGGAGTAACACAGCGGGTCAGGCAGCATCTCGGGAGTAGGAAAAGTAGACATACTTTGAGGAGAATCCGCAGTGGAATGGCAGGAGTGTAGGAAAAAAACTGCAGATGCTAGGAGAACTTATCGAAACGTATAAGATTATTAAGGGGTTGGACACGTTAGAGGCAGGAAACATGTTCCCAACGTTGGGGGAGTCCAGAACAAGGGGCCACAGTTTAAGAATAAGGGGTAGGCCATTTAGAACTGAGATGAGGAAAAACTTTTCCAGTCAGAGAGTTGTGAATCTGTGGAATTCTCTGCCTCAGAAGGCAGTGGAGGCCAATTCTCTGAATGCATTCAAGAGAGAGCTAGATAGAGCTCTTAAGGATAGCGGAGTCAGGGGGTATGGGGAGAAGGCAGGAACGGGGTACTGATTGAGAATGATCAGCCATGATCACATTGAATGGCGGTGCTGGCACGAAGGGCCGAATGGCCTCCTCCTGCACCTATTGTCTAAGTCTGAAGAAGGGTCTCGAGAACCCGTTCCTTCTCTCCTGTGACGCTGCCTGACCCGCTGAGTTACTCCAGCATTTTGTGTCAACCTTATGAATTACTTCACACTAATGGTGCAGTAACTTTAGCAAATTAAGTGGGAAGTGAATGATTAAATTAGCTGAACATGCCTCCCTTGCCATTCCCAACTTGACATCGTTGCAGTGCGTACCATATAGTTCAGTTTAGAGATACAGAGCCCACTGAGTCCGCACCGGCCAGCGATCCCTGCACATCAACACTGCCCCACACACAACACGGACAATTTACAATTGATACCAGAGCCAACTAACCTACAAACTTGTACGTCTTTGGAATGTGGGAGAAAACCGAAGAACTCGCAGGAAGCTCCGGCAGGTCACGGGGAGAACGTACCAACTCCGTACAGACAGCACCTGTAGTGGGGATCGAGCCGGGGTCTCTGGCGCTGTGAGGCAGCAACTCTGCCGCTGCGCCACCGTGCCGCCCTTCCACAGGAGATTAGTGACTTCACTGGTGGTGACGTCAGTCACTGCTTCTGTTCCATGGATCCTCGTGGGAAGAGAGATTTCTTGCTGGATCGTCGTACCTTCTCCAGCCAGCTCTTGATAAGAATGGAGCCGCTCCTTTAGGCAATTGGGAAAGAGTTCAAGCCTTGTCTCCTCCACTGCATGACCCAGGTCAATCCAACCTCGGTGCACAGACATTACTTGAGTAATTGCCCATTGAGTAACTCAGCGGGACAAGCAGCATCTCCGGAGAGAAGGAATGGGTGACGTTTCGGGGCGAGACCCTTCTTCACACGAAACGTCACCCATTCCCTCTCTCCAGAGATGCTGCCTGTCCCGCTGAGTTACTCCAGCATTTTGTGTCTACCTTCGATTTAAACCAACATCTGCAGTTCTTCCCAACACATGCTTTCTGTTTTGCAAATGTAGAAAACTTAGAAAGCGCAAGACATATTTTGGATCATTCTCATCAGAGGTCGCAACAACGGCCTGAAAAAATGTATTCAATTCAAGCGCTCCACATGTAGTAAGGTCTGAGGAAGGGTGTGGACCCGAAACGTCACCCATTCCTTCTCTCCAGAGATGCTGCCTGTCCCGCTGAGTTACTCCAGCATTTTGTGTCTATCTTCGGTGTAAACCAGCATCTGCAGTTCCTTCCTACACTTATTGTTAGACTTGTTTGTGCCTACTAAGCTTTTAACTTTTATTTTGGAAGTGCGAACTGCAAGCAGCTTATTTGAGATATCTGTTGAGTGAACCAAAATTAGAAGCTGGGAGAAAAATATGAAATTGGTTTTAAAATTGGATTGACTCTGAAAAGTGAGAGATTTAATTGTGTCGTTGAAATTGACACTAGCTCCATGCTGTGTAGCTACAAACTAAAATAAGATTCATCTTTCATAAAAAGGAACAAACATTATCGGGTCGGCACGGTGGCTCAGTACTTGAGTTTCTGCCTCACAGCGCCGGAGACCCAGGTTCGATCCCGACTACGGGTGCTGTCTGTACGGAGTTTACACGTTCTCCCCGTGACCTGCGTGGGTTTTCTCCGGGTGCTCCGGTTTCCTCCCACACTCCAAAGACGTGCAGGTTTGTAGGCTAATTGGCTTGGTATAAATGTAAATTGTCCCTTGTGTGGGTGTAGGATAGTGTTAGTGTGGGGATCACTGGTCAGCACGGACTCGGTGGGCCGAAGGGCCTGTTTCCGTGCTGTATCTCTAAACTAAACTAATTGAATTATAGGTTGAAGTATGCAATCATAAATTAACTTATTTATATGAATATATATGGCAAATATGTGAGAATTTGGGAGAAATTTTATAGCTAATAGGTTAGGGAAATCATATTGTAACATGGGATTTACAATGCATGGATTTTAATTTCTTTGCCTGACATTTTTACAGAATAACTATTGCTTTGTTTAGATCATTGTTAATTTTTTTCAACAAAATCTTATTTAATGGGATTTATGGGATTTTCCCATGGTATTTAGGAGGTGAGGGTTTATTCTGAAGAAGGGTTCCGACCTGAAACGTCACCCATTCCTTCTCTCCAGAGATGCTGAGTTGCTCCAGTTTTTTGTGCCTCTCTAAGGTTTATTATTGTTGTGTGTGGAATAGCTCGCTCGAGTGAATGCACAGCATCTTTTACCCAGGGTAGGGGAATCACGAACCAGAGAACATTGGTTTAAGGTGGGAGGGAAAAGATTTAATAGGAACCTGCTGGGCAACCTTTTCACACGGAGGGTGGTGGGTGTATGGAACGAGCTGCCGGAGGTTGGGCTGGATGAGGTAGTTGAGGCAAGTTAGGGTTACAGCTCCAGGCACGGCACGGTGGCGCAGCGGTAGAGTTGCCGCCTTACAGCGCCACAGACCCGAGTTCCATCCTCACTACGGGTGCTGTCTGTACGGAGTTTGTACGTTCTTCCTGTAATCACGTGGGTTTTCTCCAGGTGCTCCGGTTTCCTCCCACGTTCCAAAGACGTGCAGGTTTGTAGGTTAATTGACTTCAGTAAAATTGTAAATTGTCCCCAGTGTATGTCGGTGTATTAGTCTATGGGGAGATCATCGGTCAGCATGGTCTCTTTGGCAGAACTCTATTCCACTTAAATGCCCTTAAGGTTACAGTGTACAAAGGGGAATGTGATTATACTCCACAAATGCATTCTAGGGTGCCTTTCGTAGCAAAGATTGACTGATGTTTTGTTTGCTTGTCCTTTGCTGGTGATACTTGTTAACAATAGATGCTTTATACACGGCACGTTGGATTGTAGTTTGAGGAGAGAATGAAGTCTGCTATTCATTCCATTCCACTTCCATTCCAATTAGAACCATACCAGAACCTAGAGAGACTGAGAAGCCATGGTCCTCCACCAGCATATTGCCTGGGTTTATAATCCTCGCTGTTTTGCCTTGTTGGCTGTGTGACCACATCTCATTAGTTCATGTGAAAGGGGCAGATTTGTGTCATGTGGTCCCTCGGGTCTACTCAATCGTGGCTGATCTATCTTCCCCTCTCAACCCCATTCTCCTGCCTTCTCCCCATAACCACTGACACCCTGCAGTTCTGCAGTGAGATTGGTTGCCACTGACATGTGTTAACATTGATGTCTGCCATGGTTAACTGCTTTGGACGGATCACTGATTAATATATATCTCATGAAACAGATTTAGCAACATGGAAAATAGGTGCAGGAGTAGGCTGTTCGGCCCTTCAAGCCAGTACCACCATTCAATTTGATAATGGCTGATCATTCAGAATCAGTACCCCGTTCCTGCTTTCTCCCCGTATCCCTTGATTCCGTTAGCGCTAAGAGCTAAATCTAACTCTCTCTTGAAAACATCCAGTGAATTGGCCTCCACTGCCTTCTGTGGCAGAGAATTCCACAGATTCACAACTCTTATTGACCCCTTATTCTTAAGCTGTGACCCCTGGTTCTGGACTCCCCCAACATTGGGAACATTTTTCCTGCATCTAGCCTGTCCAATCCTTTAAGAATTTCATATGTTTCTATAAGATTCCCTCTCATCCTTCTAAATTCCAGTGAATACAAGCCCAGTCGACCCATTCTTTCATCAAACGTCAGTCCCGCCATCCCGGGAATTAACCTGGTGAACCTACGCTGCACTCCCTCAATAGCAATAATGTCCTTCCTCAAATTAGGAGACCAAAACTGCACACAATACTCCATGTGCGGTCTCACCAGCGCCCTGTACAACTGCAGTAGGACCTCCTTGCTCCTAAACTCAAATCCTCTCGCAATGAAGGCCAACATGCCATTAGCTTTCTTCACTGCCTGCTTACTTCCTTGGAGTAACTCAGCGGGAAGGGTCTCGACCTGAAACGTCACCCATTCCTTCTCTCCAGAGATGCTGCCCGACCCGCTGAGTTACTCCAGCACTCTGTGAAACGTCACCTATCCATGTTCTCCAGAGATGCTGCCTGACCCGCTGAGTTACTCCAGCACTCTGTGAAACGTCACCTATCCATGTTCTCCAGAGATGCTGCCTGACCTGCTGAGTTACTCCAGCACTCTGTGAAACGTCACCTATCCATGTTCTCCACAGATGCTGCCCATCCCGCTGAGTTACTCCAGCACTTTGCGTCCATCTCATGAAACGCAAAGTTAACCAGCTTGTCAAGGACTCTACTGTTGTGGTCAGTGTCACCAGCGCTTCTTGTTTTGTTAAAAAAGACACAGAGTCCAGAGTGACTAAGCAGGTCAGGCAACATCTATCAACACAGTTTTCTATTATTCTGCCCAAACCGGTCTGGTAATCTTTCTTCAAAAAACACCTTTTTGTTGCAGCTTAGCTTTCTCTTTTCAGGTTAAGGTGTAGGTTTATTATTATTGTCACGTCAGTGAAAGGCATGTCATCCAATCCGATAATCCTATACCTCAATACAATCAAGGCAAACTCATTTACGACATTTTAAAGACATTTGGACAGGTACACGAATAGGAAAGGTTTAGAGGGATGAAGGCCAAATGTAGGCAGGTGGGGCTGTTGCAGTTGGTTGGCGTGGGCAATTTGGGCTGCAGGGCCTGTTTCTATGCTGTTTGACTCTATGCGCGGCACAGTGGGGCAGTGGTATAGTTGCTATCTCAGTGCCAGAGATCCGGGCTTGGTCCTTACTACGGGTGCTGTCTGTACGGAATTTGTATGTTCGTCGTGTGACCCATGTGGGCTATCTCCGGTTTCCTCCATCACTCCAAAGACGTGCAGGTTTGTAGGTTAATTGGCTTGGTATAAATGTAAATTGTCCCTAGTGTGTGTAGGATAGTGTTAGTGTGCGGGGATCGCTGGTCGGCGCGGACTCGGTGGGTGAAGGGCCAGTTTCTGTGCTGTATCTCTAAACTAAATTAAACTAAACTAACAGAATCAACAATAGGTGGAGCGAAGGAAAAGATCCAGATTGCAGAATGTGGGCTACTTGTGATGGGATAACTGATAAATGATAAAGTGTGCAAGAGTATTGTGAGCAGTGTTGGGCCCCATATCTGAGGATGGACGTGCTGGCATTGGAGAAGGCCCAGAGAAGGTTTACGAGAATGATCGCGGGGATGACTGCTTTCACGTATGATGAGCGTTTAATGGCACTGGGCCTGTACTCGCTGGAGTTTGGAAGGTAGGGTTCGATCCCGACTACGGGCGCTGTCTGTACGGAGTTTGTACGTTCTCCCCGTGACCTGCACGGGTTTTCTCCAAGATCTTCGGTTTCCTCCCACACTCCAAAGACGTGCAGGTTTGTAGGTGGATTGACTTGGTAAATCTATAAACTGTCCCCAGTGGGTGTAGGATCGTGTTAAAAGAATGTGTGGGGATCGCTGGTCGGCGCGGACCGGGTGGGCCGAGAGGGCCTGTTACCGCGCTGTATCTCTAAACTAAACTAAAACTAAAAATATGTGTGAATGCACAAATCCTAATGATGAGCGTGGCTGATGCTGGCCTCCAAGGAGAGGATTTCACAGCAGTGTTGTTGGACCGTTTGCCTGTTGAGCCCATGCCAGGTTAGACTGACCAAGTCTGGCAGCTTCCTGCATTTCACTTGGGACTACAAGCTGTGAAGGAGAAGTTTTAGGAAATTCCTAACTCTTGGATAAACAGCCTGGGAACATCGAGTCCACGCCGACCATCGATCACCTGTTCACGCCAGTTCAACGCTATACCGAGGAGCTGTCTGTGTGGAGTTTGCACTGTTTGTGTGTGGAGTTTACACGCACAACTCCCTGTGACCGTGTGGGTTTCATCTGGGTGCTCCGGTTTCCTCCCACGTCCCCATAACACGAGAGTTTGTCAGTTAATCACCCCTCTGTAAATTGCCCCCTGGTGTGTAGGGAGTGGATGGGAAAGTGGGATAACATGGAACCAGTGTGAAGGAACGGGCGATCGCTGGTCGGCGTGGACTCGGTGGGCTGAAGGGCCTGTATCTCTAAACCAAGCTAAACGTTGACATCCGTCGCGAGCAGGGGCTGTGGAATGGCGGGCTGCCAACGGTAGTTTGGGATTTACGATCAGAAGGTCATATTTGAGCAGGGCTTGGGCGATCACATTGAAATCAGCTTCCTTGGAGTTGCCAGGAGATCTGTTTAAAGAAGATTAAAACTAATTTAGTGGGCTTAGCCTGACATTGGCCACAGCTCGCTGCGTTGGTCTGAATTAGCAATGTTGGATACCTGTAAACATGTATGTATGATTCCAGTGGCCTGACATTTGGGTGGTTGGAGGAATTCAGTTGCCTGAGACTGCTTTCACAATCGCTGCTAGTCAGAGGGTTGTGAACCTGTGGGATTCTTTGCCACAGAAGGTTGTAGAGGCCAAGTCAGTGGATATTTCTAAGGCAGAGATGGATAGATTCTTGATTAGTGCGGGTGTCAGAGGTTATGGGGAGAAGGCAGGAGAATGGGGTTAGGAGGGAGAGATGGATGAGCCATGATTGAATGGTGGAGTAGACCTGATGGGCCGAATGGCCTAATTCTGCACCTATCGCTTATGACCTTATGCACGCCATTCTTGTGAATTTAAAACATTGGTGTGGATCCCTCTCTAGAGTCACAGCAAAAGAATGGCAATTGTATTGCGCACGGTGGTGCAGCGGTAGAGTTGCTGCCTCACAGCGCCGGAGACCCGGGTTCCATCCCCACTACGGGTGCCGTCTGTACGGCGTTTGTACGTTCTCCCCGTGACCTGCGTGGGTTTTCTCCAAGATCTCCGGTTTCCTCCCACACTCCAAAGACATACAGGTCTTTAGGTTAATTGGTTGGGTATAAACGTAAATTGTCCCCAGTGTGTGTAGGATAGTGTTAGTGTGCAGGGATCGCTGGTCGGCACGGACTTGGTGGGCCGAAGGGCCTGTTTCTGCACTGTACTAACCTAAACTAAATAGAACTGATAAATGCAAAATGATGTGGCACAAGGCAAGACGAAATGGAACCTTTGAAAGAAATCTGATCAGAGAACGCGTTTAGTTAATTAAGGAGGTAAAGATGAAATCTGTCCCCATTTTGGAAAAAGACATTCTGTTCTTTTAATGTGAAAGGCATATTTACAGTGTGATATGATTGTGTAGTATGTTTCCATGGTGTGAAAACTCTACACAAACAGGGCAATGGACAGGAAGTTGATCCCATCTCTCCATGTAGCTCATACCCTGGAATCCAGAAAATAGACACAAAGTGCTGGAGTAACTCAGCAGAACAGGCAGCATCTCTGGATAGACTAGTGGCCATTTACAACATATATTAATGATTTAGATGAAGGAATTGAAAGTACCATTAGCAAATTTGCAGATGACACAAAGCTGGGTGCCAGTGTAAACTGTGAAGAGGATGCTATGAGGATGCAGGGTGACTTGGACAGGTTGTGTGAGTGGGCAGATGCAGTATAAGGTGGATAAGTGTGAGGTTATCCACATTGGTGGCAAGAACAGGGAGGCAGATTATTATCTGAGTGGTGTCAGATGAGCAAAAGGGGAGGTGCAACGAGACCTGGGTGTCCTTGTACATCAGTCACTGAAAGTAAGCATGCAGGTACAGCAGGCAGTGAAGAAAGCCAATGGAATGTTGGCCTTCATATCGAGAGGAGTTGAGTAGAGGAGCAAAGAGGTCCTTCTGCAGTTGTACAGGGCCCTGGTGAGACCGCACCTGGAGAATTGTGTTCAGTTTTGGTCTCCTAATTTGAGGAAGGACATTCTTGCTATTGAGGGAGTGCAGCATAGGTTCACGAGGTTAATTCCCGGGATGGCGGGACTGACATGATGAAAGACTGGAGTGACTGGGCTTGTATTCACTTGAATTTAGAAGGATAGAAACATATAAAATTATTAAGGGATTGGACTCGCCAGAGGCAGGAAACATGTTCCCAACGTTGGGGCAGTCCAGAACCAGGGGCCACAGTTTAAGAATAAGGGGTAGGCCATTTAGAACGGAGACGAGGAAGAACATTTTCTCCCAGAGAGATGTGCATTTGCGGAATTCTCTGCCTCAGAAGGCAGTGGAGGCCGATTTACTGGATGCATTCAAAAGAGAGTTAGATAGAGCTCTTAGGGCTAGTGGAATCAAGGAATATGGGGAGAAGGCAGGCACGGGGTACTGATTGTGGATGATCAGCCACGATCACATTGAATGGCGGTGCTGGCTCGAAGGGCCGAATGGCCTACTCCTGCACCTATTGTCTAAGTATCTACGAATGGGCGACGTTTCGGGAAGAAGGTTTTCGACCCGAAACGTCACCCATTCCTTCTCTCCAGAGATGCTGCCTGTCCCGCTGAGTTACTCCAGCATTTTGTGCCTGTCTTCGGTGTAAACCAGCATCTGCAGTTCCTTCCCACACCCTCTAATCCAGGCAGGGTTTCCCAAACATCAATGAAATAAATGTGAAGCAGTAACCCAGGGGGCCAATAAATGACAATGATATAATTGAGTTGTGGATGAACAGTGACTGAGGAACCACAGCAGATCCCAGCATCTCCTGGTAGTGTAGTGTGAGAGCTCCCTCCTACAGCTCAGAGATATGAAGAAGGATCTCGACCCGAAACCTCACCTCTGCTCCAGAGATGCTGCCTGGCCGGCTGAGTTACTCCAGCATTTTGTATCGATCAGAGATCACTTCCATTTTGGTTACCCCTGACTTTGGAAAGGTCTCACCTACAACAGCGTAATAATGCTGGTGCCGCACAACAATGAGTTGGCAGCCTCATCTGCTAAATCCTAAGAGAATCACAGCAACTGGGTACACTGGGTCATAGAGCGATACAGCGAGGAAACAGGCCCTTCGGCCCATCTTGCCCACACCGGCCAACAATTTCCCAGCTGCACTAGTCCCACCTGTCTGTGTTTGGTCCTTATCCCTCTAAACCTGTCCTATCCATGTACCTGTCTAACTGTTTCTTAAACGTTGGGATAGTCCCAGCCTCAACCACCTCCACTGGCAGCTTGTTCCATACACCCACCCCCCTCTGGGTATAGAAGTTGGGATATTTCACAGCTGTGCGAGATGTTGGCGAGGTCGCATTTGGAGCATTGTGTCTGAAGGAACTGCAGATGCTGGTTTACACGGAAGGTAGACATCTTGGCCGGCTTGGCCTTTTTCCTTGCCCTCTGACTCTGTGGGTAAGGCTGCCATTTCTAGCGGGGAAAAGACTCAGTGAGACATCTACAAAGCCAGTGACCTTGACCGTGTTGGCGTGTCATTAGATCACGATCTGATCCAAACTGCAAAACCAGCAACGCGAGCGGATAATCATGGCCCCGGGAACGTTCTGAAGCCTGAACACAAACTGGAGGGAACTATACTTAAAGCATCGCTTACCCACATCAGAAACGGATCTACAGATGTAAATCTGGCCCTTCCTGAGATCGATGCTGAGGTGCAGCAGGATGTCTCTCTCCCTGCCCCCTACAGAAAGCCGCAACTAGAAGGCTCAACCATTAGTTTAGTGTAGTTCACAGATACAGGGCGGAAACAAAGCTCCTCGGCCCACCGAGTCCGGGCCAACCAGCGATCCCCGCACACCCACACTATTCTACAAACACAAGAGACAATTTACATTTATACCAAGCCAATTAACCTACAAACCTGCACGTCTTTGAAGTGTGGAAGGATGTGAGAGGCCTGGATAGAGTGGATGTGGAGAGGATGTTTCCACTGGTGGGAGAGTCTAGGACCAGAGGTCACGGCCTCAGAATTAAAGGGCGCTCTTTTAGAAAGGAGGTGAGGAGGAACTTCTTTAGTCAGAGGGCGGTGAATCTGTGGATCTCATTGCCACAGAGGGCTGTGGAGGCCAAGTCAGTGGATATTTTTAAGGCAGAGACAGACTAATTCTTGATGAAAACGGGTGTCAAGGGTTGTGGGGAGAAGGCAGGAGAATGGGATTAGGAGGCAGAGATCAGCCGTGATTGAATGGCGGAGTGGACTCGATGGGCCGAGTGGCCTAATTCTACTCCTATAACTTGTGAACTTGTGAAACCGAAGATCTCGGAGAAAACCCACGCAGGTCACAGGGAAAAATGTATAAACTAAATACAGTCGTATTTCTCTGTATTTCAGTAGTGGTCAAACGTAATTGTACCCTTGTGCTTCTGGCAGGTGAGTTAGACCAAAATACTCCGTGCCAGCAGCAAAGGCAGGTGATTGTACACGGGATGGTTTCTGTTGAGTTTAGTTTTTTAGTTTAGTTTAGAGATACAGCGAGGAAACAGGCCCTTTCGGCCCACCGGGTCCACACCGCCCAGCGATCCTCGCACACTAACACTATCCTACACCCACTAGGGACAATTTTTTTAAACATTTACCAAGCCAATTAACCTACAAACCACGTCTTTGGAGTGTGGGAGGAAACCGAACATCCCGGAGAAAACCCACGCAGGTCACGGGGAGAACGTACAAACTCCGTACAGACGGCGCCCGTAGTCGGGATGGAACCCGGGTCTCCGGCGCTGTATTCGCTGTAAAGCAGTAACTCTACCGTGACTGCCCTAATCTCTGATCCCAGAGCGTTGGTGTACGTTTGCCATTTCTGTGGTGGCGCTGGTCATGTGTACGCTGCTGTGTTGGCGTAGGGGCGTGTCGGGTGTGACGGACATTGACACAGCTCAAGTATCACAAGATGCTGGAGTAACTCAGCGGGTCAGGCAGCATCTCTGGAGAGAAGGAATGGGTGACGTTTCGGTTCGAGACCCTTCCTCAGACTTCACCCGTTCCTTCTCCCCAGCGATGCTGCCTGACCCGCTGAGTTACTCCAGCATTTTGTGATACCTTCGATTTGTACCAGCATCTGCAGTTTTTGACACACCTCAAGAGTTGTTAACCTGTGCTATTAGTGCACAGTCACGCTGAAACATAGAAACATAGAAAATAGGTGCAGGAGTAGGCCATTCGGCCCTTCGAGCCTGCACCGCCATTCAATATGATCATGGCTGATCATTCAGCTCAGTAGCCTGTACCTGCCTTCTCTCCATACCCCCTGATCCCTCTAGCAAAAAGGGCCACATCTAACTCCCTCTTAAATATAGCCAATGAACTGGCCTCAACTACCTTCTGTGGCAGAGAATTCCACAGACTCACCACTCTCTGTGTGAAGAAATGTTTTCTCATCTCGGTCCTAAAAGACTTCCCCCTTATCCTTAAGCTGTGACCCCTGGTTCTGGACTCCCCCAACATCGGGAACAATCTTCCCGCATCTAGCCTCTCCAACCCCTTAAGAATTTTATATGTTTCTATAAGATCCCCCCCTCAGTCTTCTAAATTCCAGCGAGTACAAGCCCAGTCTATCTAGTCTTTCCTCATATGTAAGTCCCGCCATCCCAGGGATCAATGGTGAACCTTCTCTGTACTCCCTCTAAGGCAAGAACGTCTTTCCTCAGGTTAGGAGACCAAAACTGCACACAATACTCCAGGTGCGGTCTCACCAAGGCCCTGTACAACTGCAGCAGAACCTCCCTGCTCCTAAACTCAAATCCTCTTGCTATGAATGCCAACATACCATTCGCTTTCTTCACTGCCTGCTGCACCTGCATGCTTGCTTTCAATGACTGGTGCACCATGACACCCAGGTCACGTTGCATCTCCCCTTCTCCCAATCGGTCACCATTCAGGTAATACTCTGCTTTCCTGTTCTTGCCGCCAAAGTGGATAACCTCACATTTATCCACATTATATTGCATCTGCCATGCATTTGCCCACTCGCCTAATCTATCCAAGTCACTCTGCAGCCTCCTAGCATCCTCCTCGCAGCTAACACTGCCACCCAGCTTCGTGTCATCCACAAACTTAGAGATGTTGCATTCAATTCCCTCGTCCAAATCATTAATATACACTAAATAACTGGGGTCCCAGCACTGAGCCTTGCGGTACCCCACTAGTCACTGCCTGCCATTCCGAAAAGGACCCGTTTATTCCTACTCTTTGTTTCCTGTCCGCCAACCAATTTTCTATCCACCTCAACACTGAACCCTCAACCCTCAATGAGTTTAATATTTTACACCAAATGCTCTCGGGATTTCTGGAGCGGCTCTATAGTTGGACATCCTGAATTCTTGAAATTCCTCATGAATCAAACACTGCTTAGCATTACGCACCGCTGGGCAAAGTTTGACAGCTTTGCTTGCAGAGCAAGAGATATTGACTTCAAACTGAATGTTGCAGAGCAAAGAAAGTCCTTTAATTCTGAGGCTGTGACCTCTAATTGTAGACTCTCCCACGAGTGGAAACATCCTCTCCACATCCACACTACCCAGGCCTTTCACTATTCTGTACGTTTCAATGAGGTCCCCCCTCATTCTTCTAAACTCCAGTGAGTACAGGCCCAGTGCTGACAAACGCTCATCATAGGTTAACCCACTCATTCCTGGGATCGTTCTTGTAAACCTCCTCTGGACCCTCTCCAGAGCCGGCACATCCTCAGATGTGGTATGTGAAAGTCACACCATCTGATAGAAAAGGATAGGTTGTCTAACAGGTCTATTTTTGTATGTTTGTAGAGGCTCAGGAAGGAATGTGGGCTGTGCTAAAGAAGCTGGAATAAAATTAGAGCAATGAAGCCAACTACATAAGGCCAAACACGCCCCGCAGTTCAGTGAGAAACTGAGGAAGAAATACAGATTCTAAATAACAGTGGTGTTAACTTGGACAAAATATGAAGTACCAGGGCGTTATTTCTCAGAAATAATTATTCTCTGATTAACATCTTGTAATTAATGTGACGATATAGAGCTTGAGTTTAGTTTGGAGACACAGCGTGCAAACAGGCCCTTCGGCCCACCGAGTCCATTCAATCAGGAAAAACTAAAACCGAAGGTCACAAAATGGCTCTCTTTAGTTCATTATATGTCTGTTAATAATAGAAGGCAGAAAAAGCGGATCAATTGATTAAAAGATACAGCGTGGAAACAGGCCCTTCGGCCCACCGAGTCCACGCCGACCATCGATCACCTGTTCGCGCTAGTCCTATGTTGTCCCACTTTCTCATCCACTCCCTGCACACTAGGGACAATTTACAGATTTACAGAGGGGCCGATTAACGTACACACCCGCACGTCTTTGGGATGTGGGAGGAAACCGGAGCACCCGGAGGAAACCCAGGCGGCCACGGGAAGAACGTGCAAACTCCACACAGATAGCACCCGAGGTCAGGATCGAACCCGGGATCTCTGGTGCTGTGAGGCAGCGGCTCTACCCGCTGTGCCACAGATAGGGTTGCCAAACGTCCCGTATTAGCAGGGACATCCCGTAATTTGGGCTAATTTGGTTTGTCCCGTACTGGACTGCCCTTGTCCCATATTAGGCCCGGGGGACGCTGTAGGCCCGGATGCCGGCCTAACGGAGGTAGCCTAGCAACCCGCCTCCCGGCGTGGGCGGCCGCCATTGGTGGAGCGGGGGCGCGTGGCCGCAGGCTGGGTGAGGGCGCGGTGCGGTGACGTCACCCTTTGTCCCTTATTTGGGAGTGAGATAGTTGGCAACCCCTGCCCACAGAGGATTTGTGGGACTAGGACATTTTAGAGATTTGTATGGAATAACTTGGGTTGGGAACCTGTAAAGACGCCATTGTAATCTAGTTGGATTCAAGTGCTGTGCACATTGTGAAAGCAGTTTTAAAATAACATGCAAGCTGCTTTTGAAGCCAAGTTCCAAGTACTGGGTCTCTTAAAATAGCAAGCAGCTTTGGATAAGTAATCGAGGTATAAATATAGGAAAACCTTTGAGTAATTCCATGTGAGGAATGTTGTTGAGAGGATTCTCACAGTACTCCCGCTGGATTGAAACCACAGTATGAATTTTGAAATGAATTCCCGAGAATTATGAATTAGCTGTAACCAGCCAAAGTTATTGAACACAGGGTGAAAATGTAAAAGGTTTTACAATAGACAATAGACAATAGACAATAGGTGCAGGAGGAGGCCATTCGGCCCTTCGAGCCAGCACCGCCATTCAATAGACAATAGACAATAGGTGCAGGAGGAGGCCATTCGGCCCTTCGAGCCAGCACCGCCATTCAATGTGATCATGGCTGATCATTCTCAATCAGTACCCCGTTCCTGCTTTCTCCCCATACCCCCTGACTCCGCTATCCTTAAGAGCTCTATCCAGCTCTCTCTTGAATGCATTCAGAGAATTGGCCTCCACTGCTACTTAAAGCTACTTAATTAATTGATTGAATAACAGCGTGACAAATGATGAATACCATTGCATTAATAAATGTCATGCACATGTCCAGGTTTAGGTTTATTACTGACAAATGTATTGAGATACAATGAATGGCTTTGTTTGCATGCATTCCAAACATATCAGACAATACTGTACATAAATACAATCAAGTCAAACTCAAGTACAACAGGTCGAGCAAAGGGGAAGATACAGAGCACAGAATGTAGTCCTCAGCATTGTAGCGCATCAGTTTAGTTTAGTTGAGAGACACAGCTCGGAAACAGGCCCTTCGGCCCACCGAGTCCGCGCCTACCAGCGATCCCCGCACACTAACACTATCCTACACACACTAGGGACAATTTACTATTTCACCCGAAGCCAATTAGCCTAAAAACCTGTACGTCTTTAGAGACTGAGAGGAAACTGGGGACCCTGGAGAAAACCCACGCAGGTCACGGGGAGAACGTACAAACTCTGTGCGGACAGCACCCTTGGCCAGAGTCGAACCCGGGATTCTTCCGCGATGAGGCAGCAACTCTACTGATGCTCCGGCGTGCCGCCCCAGTTCCAGAGACAAAGTCCAATGTCCGCAATGGGGTAGAGGTGAATCGGACAGTACCCCAGCTGTGGAATCGGTAGATATTGACGGTCATTATAGCTAGTAGAGGTTTAAGGACTATGTGCGGCAGAGGGGCGTATGTGGATTAGGTTTTTTACGGTATTTTACCCGGGCTAACAGAATCCAAAGCTACAGGGCAAAGGTTCACGGTGAGAGGGGAGAGATTTAAGGGGATCTGAGTGGCAGGTCTTTCAGTCGGATGGTGTAGTGGGCATGTGGAACGACCTACCTGAGGAGCTGGAGAACATCATAAGTGACAGGAGCAGAATTAGACCATTCGGCCCATCAGGTCTATTCTGCCATTCAATCATGGCCAATCTATCTCTCCCTCCCAACCCCAATTCTCCTGCCTTCTCCCCATGACCCCTGATGCCCACTGAGTTACTGGAGCACTTTTGTGTCTTATCTTTTTCCTGACTTCATTCTTTTCGATATTCATTTGCAAACAACAGCATCTTTAATCTCTCCTGAAGGTAAGAGATGAAGTAATCTGACGATTATTTGTGTCCTTATTAATTTCCGGGTGGGTGTCTGTAGATTAGTGTAATGATGTTACTCATGTTATGTGTCATGCTTTTGTAGTTACGCCCCTTTGGGCTTTGGAGTGACTGCTGTTTGCGTGACTCGAGTTAGTGTAAGTGCGACGTGCAGGCATAAGGTCATACCTGCCAAAGTAGTTAATAAAGACTAAGGTTTACTATCTAGGTGTACGGCTTCTGTTATTATACAGCAAACACCAACAGTGTCTCTGTTTGCAAACTGGCAATGAACTAAATTGGAGGTAGACACAGAATGCTGGAGTAACTCAGCAGGTCAGGCAGCATCTCTGGAGAGAAGGAATGGGTGACGTTTCGGGCCGAGACCCTTCTTCAGACTGATGTCAGGGGAGGGGCCCCGAAACGTCACCCGTTCCTTCTCTCCCGAGATTGCTGCCAGACCCGCTGAGTTACTCCAGCATTCTGTGTCTGCCTCCGATTTTAACCAGCATCTGCAGTTTTTTCCCCTGCCTGGTGAGCTAATTGGCATCTGTCTTTGTTTTTTTAAGACATCACTGACTGGAATGAACGACTGCAGGGACAAAGGTACAAAGTGCCTGGAGTTGATCGAGACTTGGAGTTCTACCACCAAAGACAGGAGGGGGGAGGAAAGAAGGTAAATTTGCAGTCATTCATTATTCCATTTGTTTTCTGTTCTGAAATCCAGCATGGAAACAGGCCCTTCGGCCCATCGAGTCCATGCTGACTGTCGATCACCCGTTCACACTAGTTCTATGTATTCCCCAATTTCTCACCCACTCCCTACACAACGAGGGGGCAACTTACAGTGGGGCAATTACCCGACAAACCCACACGTCTTTGGGATTTGGGAGGAAACCGGAGCGCCCCAGCCGAGAGAAACCCACGCGGGTCACAGGGAGAGTGTGCAAACGCCCCACACACACACGCGCACGCACGCACGCACACACACACACAGCACTCGAAGTGGGGATGGAACCCGGGTCCCTGGCACTGTGAGGCAACGGCTCTACCTGCTGGCCCACCCGTGCCGCCCGTAATGGAGGCATACTACACAAAAATGGCAATTTCACTTATTTATATAAAAGTAAAGATTTCGTAGAAATTGTGAGCGGTTTTGGGCCCATATCTGAGGAAAGATGTGCTGCCTTTGGGGAGGCTCCAGCGGAGGTTTACAAGATGATTCTGGGCGTGACTGGGTGAATGTTTGTGGAGCATTTGTAGGCCCTAGGCCTGTATGGGCCGCGCATGGCCAGAGGCCTTGCCGACAGCCGTTGTGTTTGGCTGCCCGCCACTGTATGTTTCTTTTTTTTTCTTGTAATCAGATGTGCAGCATTTTGGTCAACGTGGGTTGTTTTTAAATGTGCTATACAAATAAAATTGACTTGACTTGACTTGACTTGACAGTGGGGCCGATGGTGGGGCCTTGTGTGGCGAGAGGCCTTGCCGACAGTGGGGCCGATGGTGGGGCCTTGTGTGGCTAGAGGCCTTGCCGACAGTGGGGCCGATGGTGGGGCCGTGTGTGGCCAGAAGGGCTTGCCGACGGTGGGGCCGACGGTGGGGCCTTGTATGGCCAGAGGCCTTGCCGATGGTGGGGCTCTGAATGTAAACATGTGCAGCACAGTGGAGCAGCGGGTAGAGCCGCCGTCTCACAGCACCAGAGACCCGTGTTCCATCCTGACCGCGGGTGCTGCCTGCGTGTGGAGTTTGCACGTTCTCCCTGTGGACCACGTGGGTTTCCTCCGGGTGCTCCGGTTTCCTCCCACATCTCAAAGACGTTTGTGGGTCAGTAGGCCCTCTGTACATTGCCCCCTAGTGTGTAGAGGGTGGACGAGTAAGTGAGATAACACAGAGCCAGCACGAACGGGTGATCGATGGTCGACGTGGGCTGGAGGGGCCTGTTTCCACACTGTTTCTTTCAATTAATTAATCAATTCTCTCCCGGTTTCCATTATTGACAGTTGGACGATGAATTACAAAGGGTTATTTTGTGACCTATTTTAAGTTTTTCCTGGTTGAACAGTGGCCAGTAGGCCTGAGAGCAAATCTGAAGGCTTTAGCTTCTGTGTAGCATCTATATACTCGTTTGTTTGTTTGTTCCTGAACTACAGCCAGAACGTTACACGATAGCGCGACAATTTTAGGCCCACCTTACTCACCGTCGTCCCTTTGGTGCTAATGGAAGAAGTTTCACTGAAATCGGCGTTATTTTTTTAAAGTTATTCACATTTTAAAGTTTAAATCTATCTCCTAGGGAAGGGAGGGAGGGGAGGAGAAGGGAGGATCAGGGGGGGTTGAGGGGGATGGAGTGGGGGGAGAGGGAGGGAGTGAGTGGAAGGAGGGAGTGGAGGGGGAGGGGACGAAGGGGGGGGGGGGGAAGAGGGTGGGGAGGAGAGGGTGCTGCACCAATGCAGGAGAGGTTTGGGCCCAACGGGTCCACTTGGTCTATTGTAGATAAAGAAAGGCCTGCTGTATCTGGTCCCCTTATCCACGTGTACATGAACATGTTATGTGGGCAGCAGCCAGCATTCACACAGCTAGTTGCCTGTTGCCTTGGCTTCCCCTCCCTCCCCTTCCCCTGGGAGTAAACACTAATTGGCAATACAGCTTTGGTGATGTAATTCAGCATGGACTTGCCTTCAAACATGCTGAACAAAATTAAATGGAAATTCAATACCGCTCCGTAACCGCTGGGAACTAATTGGTAAATTAATGTTCCTCTTGTTATGCTTTTTGACTGGAACGGCACCAGGAATGAAGGGGATCGGCTCTCTGAGGCGATGGAAACGTCGGGATGGTCTCCTAAAGCAGTCTCTAAAATCATGAGAGGAGTAGATCGGGCCGATGTACAGAGCCTCTTGCCCAGAGTGAAGGGGAAACGATTGAATAGGAATCTGCAGGGTAAACTTTTCACACAGAGGGTGGTGGGTGTATGGAACAAGCTGCCAGAGGAGGTAGTTGAGGCTGGGACTATCCCAACGTTTAAGAAACAGTTAGACAGGTACATGGATAGGACAGGTTTGGAGGGATATGGACCAAGCACAGGCAAGTGGGACTAGTGTAGCTGGGACATGTTGGCCGGTGTGGGCAAGTTGGGCTGAAGGGCCTGTTTCCACTCTGTATCACTCTATGATTAGTGTAGCTGGGGCATGTTGGCCGGTGTGGGCAAGTTGGGCTGTAGGGCCTATTTCCACACTGTATCACTCTATGATTAGTGTAGCTGGGAGAAGGCAGGAACGGGGTACTGATTGAGAATGATCAGCCATGATCACATTGAATGGTGGTGCTGGCTCAAAGGGCCGAATGGCCTACTCCTGCACCTTTTGTCTATTGACATGTTGGCCGGTGTGGACAAGTTGGATTGAAGGGCCTGTTTCCACACTGTATCACTCTATGACTAGTGTAGCTGGGGCATGTTGGCCGGTGTGGGCAAGTTGGGCTGAAGGGCCTGTTTCCACACTGTATCACTCTATGACTATTGTAGCTGGGACATGTTGGGCGGTGTGGGTGAGTTGGGCTGAAGGGCCTATTTCCACACTGTATCACTGGCACTGAACTCTTTTTCTTCCCCTTTATGTTTCTTTCTATTTTGACATGGCTTTTCCACAGGTGGTTCTTGGCACCGAAGTTGCAGGCAGGATATTTCACGTCACATAGACACACTGTAACGGTGACCAATGCGGCCAATGCCATTGCAGTTTTGAAATAGATTAACCGGCCAGGGTCTTATGGTTAGGGTTTTGAAGTGAATAGAGAGAGTCAAGGAACTGCAGGTGCTGGTTTTCAAAGAAAGACACAAGTGCTGGAGTAACTCAGTGGGTCAGGCATAATGTCGCCAACTGTCCCGTATTAGCCGGGACATCCCGTATTTTGGGCTAAATTGGTTTGTCCCGTACGGGACTGCCCTTGTCCTGTATTAGGCCTGGGGGACGTTGTAGGCCCGGACAGTGTAGGCCCGGACAGTGTAGGCCCGGACAGTGTGAGCACGGACAGTGTAGGCTCGGACAGTGTAGGCATAGCAACCCGCCTCCCGGGCCAGGCGGCCGCCATTGGTGGAGCGGGAGCACGTGGCCGCTGGCTGGGTGAGGTCACGTGGGGCGCGGGGCGGTGACGTCACCTTGTCCCGTATTTGGGAGTGAGGAAGTTGGCAACCCTATTCAGACAGCATCTCTGAAAATACAAGTTTGTTTGCAAAAGAGCAAGAGTTAATTGACAATTTATTTTCATTCGAGATCCATGGATTGAATTAGTTAGAGATAGTTCTACAGCATGAAAACAGGTTCTTCAGCCCCACTGGCCCATGCTGACCAAGATGCCCCATCTACACTACCTGCCCGTATCTGTCCCCTTGTGAGAGAAAAAAGATTTAAAAGGAACCTGACGACAACTTTTTCCACACAAAGGGCGGTGCGTGTATGGAACGAGCTGACAGAGGAGGTAGTTGAGGCGGGGACTATCGCAACATTTAAGAACCAGTTAGACAGGTACAGGTTTAGAGGGATAGATGGGACTAGTGTAGCTGGGACATGTTTGCCGGTGTGGGCAAGTTGGGCTGAAGGGCCTGTTTCCACACTGTATCACTCTATGACTAATGTAGCTGGGAGAAGGCAGGAACGGGGTACTGATTGAGAATGATCAGCCATGATCACATTGAATGGTGGTGCTGGCTCAAAGGGCCGAATGGCCTACTCCTGCACCTTTTGTCTATTGACATGTTGGCCGGTGTGGACAAGTTGGATTGAAGGGCCTGTTTCCACACTGTATCACTCTATGACTAGTGTAGCTGGGGCATGTTGGCCGGTGTGGGCAAGTTGGGCTGAAGGGCCTATTTCCACACTGTATCACTCTATGACTATTGTAGCTGGGGCATGTTGGGCGGTGTGGGTGAGTTGGGCTGAAGGGCCTATTTCCACACTGTATCACTCTATGACCCAGAGACAATTTAAATCATTACAATCAGAATGATCAAAATATTAAGGAGTTTTGATGAAGTAAGTAAGAATATTTGTTTTTGGTGACATAAGATGTCGGCCTGTGCGCAGATTTAAAGTAATTAACCAAAAACAAGAGAGAAAAAGTGAGCAGATGTATTTTGGCTGTGTTCACGATGGGCTGTGTTCCACTCTCCAACATGGAAACAGATTTGCTTGTTTTAACATATGTAGGGGAATTAATTTTTTGAAGGTTGCAAAGCTTTGGGGGAAAGTGGAAGGCAATGGGATAAATTGGACAGGTCTGCTGAAGAGATAGCACAAGCATGGTGGGCAGAATGGCCTGTTTCAGCACTGATTAGTTTCCCTTTGGCCCACCGAGTCCGCACCGACCAGCGATCCCTGCTCATTAACACACATGAGGGACAATTTTTTAATACATTTATACCAAGCCAATTAACCTACAAATCTGCACATCTCTGTTCTGTGATGTAGTTGTTATTAAATCACCCAGAGAGTTGTGAATTTGTGGAATTCTCTGCCACAGAGGGCAGTGGAGGCCGATTCACTGGATGAATTTAAAAGAGAGTTAGATAGAGCTCTATGGGTTAGCGGAATCAAGGTATATGGGGAGAAGGCAGGCACGGGGTTACTGATTGTGGATGATCAGCCATGATCACAATGAATGGCGGTGCTGGCTCGAAGGGCCAAATGGCCTCCTCCTGCACCTATTTTCTATGTTTCTATAATTCCACAGCAAACTAACAGCAAACCGTGCATCTGCAATACAAATAAACTGGCACTGAACACTTTTTCTTCCCCTTTATGTTTCTTTCTATTTTGAGAAGCACTGACATGGCTTTTCCACACGTGGTTCTTGGCACCGATGTTGCAGGCAGGATATTTCACGTCACATAGACGCACTGTAACGCTGACCAATGCGGCCAATGCCATTGCAGTTTTGAAATAGATTAACCGGCCAGGGTCTTATGGTTAGGGTTTTGAAGTGAATAGAGAGAGTCAAGGAACTGCAGGTGCTGGTTTTCAAAGAAAGACACAAGTGCTGGAGTAACTCAGTGGGTCAGGCATAGTGTCGCCAACTGTCCCGTATTAGCCGGGACATCCCGTATTTTGGGCTAAATTGGTTTGTCCCGTACGGGACTGCCCTTGTCCTGTATTAGGCCTGGGGGACGCTATAGGCCCGGACAGTGTAGGCCCAGACAGTTTAGGCACGGACAGTGTAGGCCCGGACAGTGTAGGCCCGGACAGTGTGAGCACGGACAGTGTAGGCCCGGACAGTGTGAGCACGGACAGTGTAGGCCAGGACAGTGTAGGCCCGGACAGTGTAGGCATAGCAACCCGCCTCCTGAGCCAGGCGGCCGCCATTGGTGGAGCGGGAGCACGTGGCCGCTGGTTGGGTGAGGTCACGTGGGGCGCGGGGAGGTGACGTCACCTTGTCCCGTATTTGGGAGTGAGGAAGTTGGCAACCCTAGTCAGACAGCATCTCTGAAAATACAAGTTTGTTTGCAAAAGAGCAAGAGTTAATTGACAATTTATTTTCATTCGAGATCCATGGATTGTATTAGTTAGAGATAGTTCTGCAGCATGAAAACAGGTTCTTCAGCCCCACTGGCCCATGCTGACCAAGATGCCCCATCTACACTACCTGCCCGTATCTGTCCCCTTGTGAGAGAAAAAAGATTTAAAAGGAACCTGACGACAACTTTTTCCACACAAAGGGCGGTGCGTGTATGGAACGAGCTGACAGAGGAGGTAGTTGAGGCGGGGACTATCGCAACATTTAAGAACCAGTTAGACAGGTACAGGTTTAGAGGGATAGATGGGCTAGTGTAGCTGGGACATGTTTGCCGGTGTGGGCAAGTTGGGCTGAAGGGCCTGTTTCCACACTGTATCACTCTATGACTAGTGTAGCTGGGACATGTTGACCGGTGTGGGCAAGTTGGGCCGAAGGGCCTGTTTCCACACTGTATCACTCTATGACTAATGTAGCTGGGACATGTTGGGCGGTGTGGGCAAGTTGGGCAGAAGGGCCTGTTTCCACACTGTATCACTCTGTGACTGGTGTAGCTGGGACATGTTGGGCGGTGTGGGCAAGTTGGGCCGAAGGGCCTGTTTCCACACTGTATCACTCTGTGACTAGTGTAGCTGGGACATGTTGGGCGGTGTGGGCAAGTTGGGCCGAAGGGCCTGTTTCCACACTGTATCACTCTGTGACTAGTGTAGCTGGGACATGTTGGGCGGTGTGGGAAAGTTGGGCCGAAGGGCCTGTTTCCACACTGTATCACTCTGTGACTAGTGTAGCTGGGACATGTTGGGCGGTGTGGGCAAGTTGGGCCGAAGGGCCTGTTTCCACACTGTATCTCTATGACTAGTGTAGCTGGGACATGTTGGGCGGTGTGGGCTAGTTGGGCCGAAGGGCCTGTTTCCACGCTGCATACACTCCTCCACTCGATGAGTTTCCTTTCATCTTGCTGTGCCCGTGGATGTAGCTGGTGGTTTAGTAAATGTGCACCCTGTTGCCTCCCTGGTGTATGTGCATGTGGGTCATTCTGTGACAGAAAGGGGAATACACAGTGGGAAATCACAGCTTGGTTACAGAAGCCACTGTGGCGCAGCGGGTAGTGCTGCCACCTCACAGCACCACACGCCTCTGTTTCCCTCCCACATTCCAAAGACGTGCAGATTTGTAAGTTGATTGGCTTCTGTAAACTGTCCCTGTGTGTCATAAGGACTAGGAGCAGAATTAGGCCATTCAGCCCATCAAGTCAACTCTGCCATTCAATCATGGCTGATCTATCTCTCCCTCCCATTCTCCTGCCTTCTCCCCATAACCTCTCACACCAATACTAATCAAGAGTGTTGTGTAGAACTAGTGCAGGGGGTGATCGCAGGTCGGTGCGGACTCGGTGGGCCGAAGGGCCTGTTTCCGCGCTGGGTCTCTAAAGTAAAGTAAATGTTGAAGGCTTGGTTCACCATTACCTTTGGAAATTCATTGTGATTGGGCAATGAATACCTGGCTGTCTGGCAACACCCAAAGATGAATGGCGAGGCACTTTGTGAATTTTGGAAACAGTCTCAGCTTTTGATAGCTCGTGTGGCTTTCACAGTCCGCTGATCCACTGGTCTTGCTTTAACCAACTGTGGGTGTTGTTATTACTTACTAGACAGGCGTGGACACGTTGGGTCCAAACCTCTCCTGTGGGCCCAGCAACCCTCGTTGGGTCCAAACCATTCCTCCAATTTGACGACATTGAACAAATCATCCGCGCATTCATCTCCTCCCGCCTAGACTACTGCAACTCCCTATACACTGGGATCAGCCAATCATCCCTGTCCCGCCTGCAATTGGTCCAAAACGCCGCAGCGAGACTCCTGACGGGTACCCGTAAAAGGGACCACATCACCCCGATTCTGGCCTCTCTCCACTGGCTCCCTGTACGGTACAGAATCAACTTCAAGCTCCTCCTATTCACATACAAAGCCCTAAATGGGCTTGCCCCCCCCCCCCCCCACATCAAAAATCTTCTAACCCACCACTCTATCTCCAGGTCCCTCAGGTCGGCCGACTTGGGGCTACTCACTATCCCGCGGTCTAGGCTTAAGCTCAGGGGTGACCACGCTTTTGCGGTTGCAGCTCCTAGACTGTGGAACAGCATCCCTCTCCCCATCAGAACTGCCCCCTCCATCGACTCCGTTAAGTCAAGGCTCAAAACCTATTTCTACTCCCTAGCATTTGAGGCCCTCTGAGGGGGCGCTGTGAACTGTTTATGTATGTGCTGTTATGTTTGTGTGCCATTGTATGTTCGTTTCTTAGTACATGAACTGATGTACAGCACTTTGGTCAACGTGGGTTGTTTTTAATGTGTTTAAATGTGCTACACAAATAACATTGACTTGACTTGACTTGACAAACCTCTCCTGTGGGCCCAGCAACCCCTGTTGGGTCCAACCCTCTCCTGCGGGCCCGGCAACCCTCCCCCAACTGACGGCCCGTGGACCCGTTGCAAGCAAATGGCCATCTCAAAATGGAGATTTCAAAATGGCGACCCTCCCCCAAATGCGCACGCGCGGATCCGGCGGCCATCTTACCGTTGTGGCGCACGAAAAGTTATTCACTTTTTAAACTTTAATAATACTTTCTCCTGCGCATTTCCTTCCCGCAAACGATATGGTTTGACCTCTCACAGATCCAGTCTGCAATTTCTCTTTCCTTGCAACACCATCCAGTCACCTCCCTCGACTCAGTTTCCAAAGTAGTTTAGCTGCATAACTATTGAGGTGTGGTCCAAAGATGATTTGTTCTGAACTTCCCACATGCAGCAATTGCAGCATTTTAATTATGTTGCAATTCTTGATTAGTGCGGGTGTCAGGGGTTTAATGGCAGAAGGCAGGAGAATGGGGTTAGGAGGGAGAGATAGATCAGCCACGATTGAATGGTGGAGTAGACTTGATGGGCCGAATGGCCTAATTCTGCTCCTATCACTTATGAACATGAACATTTGACAGGTATCATTCTTGCTATTGAGGGCGTGCAGCATAGGTTTACTAGGTTAATTCCAGGAATGTTGAAAGACTGGAGCGACTAGGCTTGTATACGTTGGAATTTAGAAGGATGAGAGGGGATCTTATCGAAATGTATAAGATTATTAAGGGGTTGGACACGTTAGAGGCAGGAAACATGTTCCCAATGTTGGGGGAGTCCAGAACCAGGGGCCACACAGTTTAAGAATAAGGGGTAGGCCATTTAGAACGGAGATGAGGAAAAACCTTTTCAGTCAGAGAGTTGTGAATCTGTGGAATTCACTGCCTCAGAAGGCAGTGGAGGCCAATTCTCTGAATACATTCAAGAGAGAGCTAGATAGAGCTCCTAAGGATAGCGGAGTCAGGGGGTATGGGGAGAAGGCAGGAACGGGGTACTGATTGAGAATGATCAGCCATGATCACATTGAATTGTGGTGCTGGCTCGAAGGGCCAAATGGCCTCCTCTTGCACCAATTGTCTATTGTCATCCTTAATTTAAAAGTAAACCATAGAATTTCCAACGGTAATATGTTTTCATGTCCACCCCATCTCCAAGCTGTGGAGATTTGGATTCCACGTAGTTCTGGAAGATCAGATGTGGAAGGAACTGCAGACGCTGGTTTATACTGCAGATATAAAATGCTGGAGTAACTCAGCGGGACAGGCAGCATCGCCACCCTCTGACTAAAGAAATCCCTCCTCATCTCCTTTCTAAAGGCACGTCCTTTTATTCTGAGGCTGTGACCTCTGGTCCTAGACTCTCCCACTAGTGGAAACACATTCTCCACATCCACTCTATCCAAGCCTTTCACTCTTTGGTCAGTTTCAATGAGGTCCCCCCTCATTCTTCTAAACTCCAGTGAGTACAGGCCCAGTGCGGACAAATGCTCATCACAGGTTAACCCATTCATTCCTGGGATCGTTCTTGTAAACCTCCTCTGGACCCTCTCCAGGGCCAGCACATCCTTCCTCAGATATGGGGCCCAAAACTGCCCACAATATTCCAAGTGTGGTCTGACCAGCGCCTTGTAGAGCCTTAGCATTACATCCCTGTTTTTATATTCTATATAAAGTTGGTCTCAGAGGTGATTAGCCCCGATTCTCATTGTGATGCTGCTTAGCTTGGTGGATTATAATAAAGACCTCGTATCCATCCTCTATTCTTCACTAAAATTCTAATTCAACACAAGAACAAATCGTGCTTTACAAATCCGAAAGCTTGAGTTTGAGTTGAGTTTATTGTCACGTGTACCGAGGTACAGTGAAAAGCTTTTTGTTGCGTGCTAACCAGTCAGCGGAAAGACAACACATGATGACAATCGAGCCGTTCACAGTGCATAGATACATGATAAGGGAATGACATTTAGTGCGAGGTAAAGCCAGTAAAGACCGATCAAGGATAGTCCAAGGGTCACCAATGAGGTGGATAGTAGTTCAGCACTGCTCTCTGGTTGTGGTAGGATGGTTCAGTTGCCAGCCCAACAGACCGTGATTCCTGCAACTTATCAGGATGGCAGTTCCTTCACATCCTTCAAACTTATCTTGTTTGCTTTCTGGTTTGTAAACAGCACTTATTTCTAGATTGGCACGAGTTCGTCTCATATGAAGAAAGAGTGAAACTTGGACTCATAAAGCACTTTGTTTTATGACATAAAAAAGCATTTGTTGCAATTAGTAACTTAGCAACGTAGATGTGTGATTACTTTTGCCATCTAGGGGAACATGTGTAAAACAAAAGGCATGCACAGAATGGAAATTAATAACCTATAAATGTCCTTTTAGTCGTCACTCATTCGTAAGTATGCTATAAAAAGTATTTGTGTAAGTTATTGATGGATAACGTTGGGAAATAATGCTGAGCGGCACGGTGGCGTAGCGGTAGAGTTGCTGCCTTACAGCGCCAGAGACCCAGGTTTGATCCTGACTACGGGCGCTGCCTGTGCAGAGTTTGTACCTTCTCCCTGTGACCGTGTGGGTTTTCTCCGGGTGCTCCGGTTTCCTCCCACACTCCAAAGCCGTGCAGGTTTGTAGGTTAATTGGCTTCGGTAAGAATCACGAATTGTCCCTCGTGCGTGGAGGATAATGTTGGTGGTGCAGGGATCGCTGGTCAGCGCGGAATCGATGGGCCGAAGGGCCCGTTTCCGCACTGTATCTCTAAATCAAACTTCTGATCGAATATGAATTGTGTTATTCAGGCAGGTGAGAGTCGGTCTTGGCATCATGTTTGGCACAGGCATTGTGGGCCGAAGGGCCTGTTCCCGTGCCGTACTGATGAATGAATGAATACTGTATTGTCACACGTGACAAGTGACAGTGAACTTGTTTGCTCGCTTAACCAAGGTATGGAAGTAGTCACCACATAAAAGCACTTACAAAGTTTCGAAGTATACACAGAATCTGCGGCAGGTCCCCCTTTGTTCTCCCCCTCCCCCACCCCACCCACCCTCACGGTGGTCCATCCTCCCCCACGCTTGGTCCTCTAGTGTAATCAGCCGTAGGAAGGAACTGCAGGCGCTGGTCTACACCGAAGACAGACACAAAGTGCTGGAGTAACTCAGCGGGTCAGGCAGCATCTCTGGAGAGAAGGAACGGGTGACGTTTTGGGTCGAGACCCTTCTTCAGACTGAGAGTCGGGGGAGAGGGAGACACAGAGATATGGACGGGTTAGGTGTGAAAACGACAAATCAAAGGGGATGGTGATCAAGGAAAATGTAGAATGGTTGATTGTTAGCGGAGGGGAGGGTGACAACGAGGCATAATATCAGTAACATTGAATCAGGAGGACAGTAGAACTAGTCGGAGAACTAGGATGGGGAGGGGCGGTGAGAGAGGGAAGTCAAGGGTTACTCCCCCAAAGGGTGTCGACTCCCCCAAAATCGGGAACATGTTTCCTGCCTCTAACGTGTCCAATCCCTTAATCTTATATGTTTCGATAAGATCCCCTCTCATCCTTCTAAATTCCAGTGTACACAAGCCTAGTCGCTCCAGTCTTTCAACATATGACAGTTCCGCCATTCCGGGAATTAACCTAGTGAACCTACGCTGCACACCCTCAATAGCAAGAATATCCTTCCTCAAATTTGGAGACCAAAACTGCACACAGTACTCCAGGTGCGGTCTCACCAGGGCCCGGTACAACTGCAGAAGGACCTCTTTGCTCCGATACTCAACTCCTCTTGTCATGAAGGCCAACATTCCATTGGCTTTTCTTCACTGCCTGCTGTACCTGCATGCTTCCTTTCAGTGACTGATGCACTGGGACACCCAGATTATATTGCCGTTGCCAATATAAAACTTGTTTGCACAGTATTAGTAGTGAATTGATTTCCTCCTTCGTTCCCACAACAGCTGTTCCGCCCGGTCGAAAGGATTCAACTGCTCAGTAGATTCCAACGATGAAGCCACAGCAAGCATTCCGCAGAACTAACGTTTAATATAAACTTCTAAATGTTTGAAAACTTTTTCAGGTTGAAAAAAAACGTTCGCTTATCAGGTTAAAAAAAACCTTTTGCAGATCATTCAGCATCTCAGGCTATCCCTTTCAGAAAGCATTCTATAGAAAGCATTTTATCAGGATGTATCACAGTTTGGTTTGGGAATAGCTGCACCCAAGACCGCAAGAAATTGCAGTGAATTGTGGGCGCAGCCCAGACCATCACACAAACCAACTTCCCTTCCATTGACTCCATCTACACCTCACGCTGCCTCGGAAAGGCCAGCAGCATCATCAAGGACCAGTCTCACCCCGGCCACTCCCTCTTCTCCCCTCTCCCATCGGGCAAAAGGTACAGAAGTGTGAAAACGCACACCTCCAGATTCAGGGACAGTTTCTTCCCAGCTGTAATCAGGCAACTGAACCATCCCGCCACAACCAGAGAGCAGTGCTGAACTACTATCTACCTCATTGGTGACTCTCAGACTATCCTTGATCGGACTCTGCTGGCTTTACCTTGCACTAAACGTTATTCCCTTATCATGTATCTGTACATTGTAAAAGGATTGTTTGGAAGCATGTATTGTCTTTCTGCTGACCGGTTAGCACGCAACAAAAGCTTTTCACTGTACCTCGGTACACGTGACAATAAACTAAACTAATCTTTATGTTTAGTTTAAAGACACAGCGTGGAAAGAGACCCTTCAGCCCACTGAGTCCATGCCGACCATCGATCAGCCTGTCCACACCAGTTCTATGTTTTTACACTTTTTCGTCCACTCCCGACACACTCGGGGGCAATGTTTACATCGGGCCGATTGACCTGCACACTCGCACGTCTTTGGGATGTGGGAGGAAACCGGAGCACCAGGAGGAAACCCACGAGGTCACAGGGAGAACGTGTGACAGACACACACACACACACACACACCCCACACACACCCCACACACACACCCCACACACACACACACACACCCCACACACACACCCCACACACACACACACCCCACACACACACCCCCCACACACACACACCACACACACACACCCCACACACACACACACCACACACAGGTTCCCCGCAGGCCATTCTGGTACGGTGCTACCTGACAGCTTTTGGCTGGCCTGCCTCAGGCTGCATAGTTTGGCTGCTATTGTGAATTCTGTTTACTTCTGGTGAAGTTGAAGGAGGGAAATAAATCTGTGAGTCATCTGCAGTGATTCTAAAGATGCCCTCTACCCTCCCTCCCTCCCTCCCCCCTCCCCCCTCCCTCCCTCCCTCCCCCCTCCCTCCCTTCCTCTCTCTCTCCCTCCCTCCCTCTCTCCCCTCTCTCTCTCCATCCCTGTCCCTCTCCCCCTCTCTCCCCATCCCTCTCTCTCTCTCCCCCCCTCCCCCCCTCCCTCTCTCTCCCCTCCCTCCCTCTCTCCCCCCTCCCTCCCTCCCCCCCTTCCTCTCTCTCTCCCTCCCTCCCTCTCTCCCCTCTCTCTCTCCATCCCTGTCCCTCTCCCCCTCTCTCCCCATCCCTCTCTCTCTCTCTCTCTCTCTCTCTCTCTCTCTCCCCCTCTCTCTCCCCCTCTCTCTCCCCCTCTCCCTCTCTCCCCCTCTCCCTCCCTCCCTCCCTCCCTCCCTCTCTCTCCCCTCCCTCCCTCTCTCCCCCCCTCTCTCCCCCCTCCCTCCCTCTCTCCCCCCTCCCTCCCTCTCTCCCCCCTCCCTCCCTCTCTCCCCTCTCCCCCCTCCCTCCCTCCCCCCCTCTCCCCCCTCCCTCTCCCCCCTCCCTCCCTCTCTTCCCCCTCCCTCCCTCTCTCCCCCCTCCCTCCCTCTCTCCCCCCTCCCTCCCTCTCTCCCCCCCTCCCTCCCTCTCTCCCCCCTCTCTCCCTCTCTCCCTCCCTCCCTCCCTCCCCTCCCCTCCCCTCCCCTCCCTCCCTCCCCTCCCCTCCCCTCCCTCCCTCCCTCCCTCTCACTCAAGCCTCTGTGGCTTATTTATAGCAGGCTTGCCAGTTGAGTATTTGGGACTGTGTAAAGATGCCCTGGGCGTGACTGGGAGGAGGTTTTGATGGAGTGTTGTAACAGCGGACTGGTGCATGCGAGTTCGACTACTATATACTTCTTGCACTCACGCAATAATGTGTGCAGGATGTTGCAAAAATAAAGGGTCGATTCATGGCTGTGGAGCAAACGCAATAAAATGTTTGAAGGGGCGGAAGGCGAGGGGCCCAGCCAGACTTGCAGAGAGATGTGGGTCTGGGAAGCACATTCACTGGCACCAGCTGCTGTATTTAGGGGAGTTTCAATTGAACAATCACACAGATCACATTTTCATAAGTGATGGGAGTCGGCCATTCGGCCCGTCAAGGCAGTGGTGAACCTGTGGGACTCTTTGCCACCGAAGGCTGTGGAGGCCAAGTCAGTGGATATGTTTAAGGCAGAGATACAGTAGATATATTCTTCACTAGCGCGGGTGTCAGGGGCTATGAGGAGAAGGCAGGGGAATGGGATAGGAGGGAAGAGATAGACCAGCCGTGATTGAATGGCGGCGAAGTGAGTTGATGGGCCGAATGGCCTAATTCTGCTCCTATCACTTGAGACCTGAGTCTACTAAGGGCGGTCACGGTGGTGCAGCGGTAGAGTTGCTGCCTTACAGCGAATGCAGCGCCGGAGACCCGGGTTCCATCCCGACTACGGGCGCTGTCTGTACGGAGTTTGTACGTTCTCCCCGTGACCTGCGTGGGTTTTCTCCGAGATCTTCGGTTTCCTCCCACACTCCAAAGACGTGCAGGTATGGAGGTTAATTGGCTGGGCAAATGTAAAAATTGTCCCTAGTGGGTGTAGGATAGTGTTAGTGTGCGGGGATTGCTGGTTGGTGTGGACTCGGTGGGCTGAAGGGCCTGTTTCCGTGCTGTATCTCTAAACTAAACTAAAGTAAACCACTGACACCCATACAAATTAATACACAGTGCTACAGACTGGCACGTAAAGCAACACACACACAGCACTATGGGGGTACACAGCACTATGGGCGTACACACAGCACTATGGGGGTACACACTGCAGTATGGGGGTACACACAGCACCATGGGGGTACACACAGCACTATGGGGGTACACACTGCACTATGGGGGTACACACAGCACTATGGGGGTACACACAGCACTATGGGGGTACACACAGCACTATGGGGGTACACACAGCACTATGGACACAGCACTATGGGGGTACACACAGCACTATGGGGGTACACACAGCACTATGGGGGTACACACAACACTATGGGGGTACACACAACACTATGGGGGTGCACACAACACTATGGGGGTACACACAGCACTATGGGGGTACACACAACACTATGGACACAGCACTATGGGGGTACACACAACACTATGGACACAGCACTATGGACACAGCACTATGGGGGTACACACAGCACTATGGACACACAGCACTATGGGGGTACACACAGCACTATGGGGGTACACACTGCACTATGGACACAGCACTATGGGGGTACACACAGCACTATGGGGGTACACACAGCACTATGGGGGGTACACACAGCACTATGGACACAGCACTATGGACACAGCACTATGGGGGTACACACAACACTATGGGGGTACACACAGCACTATGGACACACAGCACTATGGGGGTACACACTGCACTATGGACACAGCACTATGGGGGTACACACAGCACTATGGACACAGCACTATGGACACAGCACTATGGGGGTACACACAACACTATGGACACAGCACTATGGGGGTACACACAGCACTATGGACACAGCACTATGGGGGTACACACAGCACTATGGACACAGCACTATGGGGGTACACACAACACTATGGGGTACACACAGCACTATGGGGGTACACACAGCACTATGGGGGTACACACAGCACTATGGGGTACACACAGCACTATGGGGGTACACACAACACTATGGGGTACACACAACACTATGGGGGTACACACAGCACTATGGGGGTACACACAGCACTATGGGGGTACACACAGCACTATGGGGGTACACACAGCACTATGGGGGTACACACAGCACTACGGGGTACACACAGCACTATGGGGGAACACACAGTACTATGGGGGTACACACAGCACTATGGGGGTACACACAGCACTATGGGGGTACACACAGCACTATGGGGTACACACAGCACTACGGGGTGCACACAGCACTATGGGGGTACACACAGCACTATGGGGGTACACACAGCACTATGGGGGTACACACAGCACTATGGGGGTACACACAGCACTATGGGGGTACACACAGCACTATGGGGGTACACACAGCACTATGGGACACAGACTTCGGGCAAAATTCTTGTATAAAAATGTCGGTGCTGAAGATGCTGCTGTCAGTCAGTCTACACTCTGCCTGCATGTGATCCATATCTCTCCACACCCTACATATCCATGTGCCTGTCCAAAAGCCTCCAGATGGAACTATCCTACCTGCCTGCCTCCTCACCACCCAGCAGCATATCTTGTTTTTATTTCTGTCCTCCAGTACCTCTTGTACTTTGCTTTCTGTTGACAGGCTGTTGATGTGAAACATTAGCTCAGAGTGCCTTTCCATTGTCTCTGCTTCACTTGGTGGATATTCTCATCCTTGTTTTTACTCCAATCAAATTGAACTGAATTGAATTGAATTGAGAGATGCAGCTTGGAAACAGACCCTTCGGCCCACCGAGTCCACGCCATCCATCGACCACCCACTCACACTAGTTCTGCGGCACGGTGGCGCAGCGGTAGAGATGCTGCCTTACAGCGAATGCAGCGCCGGAGACTCAGGTTCGATCCTGACTACGGGCGCCGTCTGTACGGAGTTTGTACGTTCTCCCCGTGACCTCCGAGCGTTTTCTCCGAGATCTTCGGTTTCCTCCCACACTCCAAAGACGTGCAGGTTTGTAGGTTAATTGACTGGGTAAATGTAAAAATTGTCCCTGGTGTGTGTAGGATAGTGTTAGTGTGCGGGGATCGCTGGGCGGCGCGGACTCGGTGGGCCGAAGGGCCCGTTTCCGCGCTGTATCTGTAAATCTAAATCTTATCCCACTTTCCCATCCACGCCCTGCACACCAGGGCCGATTAACCTACAAACCCGCACGTCTTTGGGATGTGGGAGGAAACCGGAGCACCCGGAGGAAACCCACGCGGCCACTCGCAGCGAGTGTGACTGTCCTCTCTGCCTGAGGACGTCTGTGCATGACTTTGTTTAACGTGGGGAGACTGGTGCACAGACAGCCACCACACGGTCCTTGACAGATCTGGGTCAGGATCCAGTGGCGTGGAGTCCAAGACGACCGGGGACTCTTTTCTGCCGCGGCCTTCATCAATCCGCCTTCCCAGCCGTTGTGACGCTCCACTAAAGTCAGCCATCATCCTCCCTCCGCCTGTCCCACCGTCGCGTAAACGCACGCGGTCACGGGGAGAAGGTGCAAACTCCACACACACGGACGGCAGCCGAGGTCAGGATGGAACCCAGGTCTCTGGCGCTGTCAGGCAGCGGTTCTACCACCCTCTCTCTGATCATCCTTTAGGTTTAGATTTATTCTTATGGTCACGTGTTCCGAGGTGCAATGGAAAAGCTTTGCTCTGCTTGCCGATGGCGACATGGTTTCAGGGTAAAATGTTTTGAAGGATGCGGAGATAGGAACACGGTGCTGTGAACTAATGAATATATCTCATCTTCCCCATTGCGCAGAGAGTGGGTCGCGCAAATTTGCACATCTTTGAAGACTGGTGTGGAGGCTCCATCGAGCAGCTCAGGAAAAACATCCACTTCCCTCTCTTCCCACATGTGAGTATTGACCACAGTCACGCTACCAGAGGGAATCCTGCACCCGTCCGCCGCCCGCCCTTGTTGGCGCTGTTACGGGCTGTAATTGCTCGCGAAAGGCAGACACAAAACGCTGGAGTAAATCAGCGGGTCAGGCAGCATCTCGGGAGAGAAGGGACGGGTGGCGTTTCGGGTCGAGGCCCTTCTTCAGGCTGATGTCAGGGGAGAGTGGGCGGGACATTGTCTCAATGTCAGGGTCTCGACCTGAAACATCACCCATTCCCTCTCTCCAGAGATGCTGCCTGACCCGCTGAGTTACTCCAGCATTGTGTCTACCTCCATCCTTAGGGATCAGCTCTACAATTCCACGAAAATCTTCGGACAAATGGCGGAAGCGGTCATTTAATTGCCTGGCCCAGTCTCTCTCATCTTCTCATCGGGAGAGAAGTGACGGGTGACGCTTCCGGTCGAGACCCTTCTTCAGGCTGATGTCAGGGTCCCCGCCCCCTCCCCTGACCTCAGTGTGAAGAAGGGTCTCGACCCGAAGCGTCACCCATTCCCTCTCTCCCGAGATGCTGCCTGACCCGCTGAGTTACTCCAGCATTTTGTGTCTACCTTCGATTTAAACCAGCATCTGCAGTTTTTTTCCCTACACACTTTGTTATAACTTGCTGCAGTTCAGTTTGCGTATCAGTGAGCGGCACGGTGGCGCAGCGGTAGAGTTGCTGCCTTACAGCGAATGCAGCGCCGGAGACCCGGGTTCCATCCCGACTACGGGCGCCGTCTGTACGGAGTTTGTACGTTCTCCCCGTGACCTGCGTGGGTTTTCTCCGAGAGCTTCGGTTTCCTCCCACACTCCAAAGACGTACAGGTTTGTAGGTTAATTGGCTGGGCAAATGTAAAAGAAATTGTCCCTAATGGGTGTAGGATCGTGCTAGTGTGCGGGGATCGCTGGGCGGCGCGGACCCGGTGGGCCGAAGGGCCTGTTTCTGCGCTGTATCTCTAAATCTAAAAAATAAAATCTTTAAAAAAATCTCCAGTGACGTTAGTAACTGGTACAATCAAAGTGACTGAACCAGCTTTTAATAGGCAGCTTTCCCTCCAGTCCAAGGTAGGCAGAGCAGTATGCCATACATTTATTGTAGTGGAGATTGTTTTATTATTGTGAAGAGTTAATCGAAACTCAAGAGGACGGGCCGGTGTGGCAGCGGTAGAGCTACTGCCTTGCAGGGCCGGTAGACCCCGGTTCCATCCTGACTGCGGGTGCTGTCCACGAGGAGGGAGAGAGAAAGCGGGGAATTATAGACCGGTCAGCCTGACATCGGTAGTGGGGAAGACGCTGGAGTCGTTCATTCAAGACGTTCTAGCAGTGCATTTGGAAAGCAGTGACAGGATCGGTCAAAGTCAGCATGGATTTATGAAGGGGAAATCACGCTTGACTCCAGAAGAATCTTCTGGAAGATTCCAGAAAAAATCTTCTGGAAACTTTTGAGGATGTAACATGTAGAATGGATAAGGGAGAGCCAGTGGTCGTGGTGTATCTGGGCTTTCAAAAAGCCTCTGACAAAGGTCCCACACAAGAGATTAGTGTGCAAAGTTAGAGCACGTGGTATTGGGGGCAGGGTATTGGCATGGATAGAGAACTGGTTGGCAGACAGGAAGCAAAGAGTAGGAATTAACGGGTCCTTTTCAGAATGGCAGACAGTGACCAGTGGGGTGCCGCAAGACTCGGTGCTGGGTACCCAGCTATTTACAATATACATTAACGATTTAGACGAGGGAATTAGATGTGACATCTCCAAGTTTGTGGATGACACAAAGCTGGGTGGCAGTGTGAGCTGTGAGGAGGATGCTATGAGGCTGCAGGGTGACTTGGATAGGTTGGGTGAGTGGGCAGATGCATGGCAGATGCAATATAATGTGGATAAATGTGAGGTTATCCACTTTGGTGACAAGAACAGGAAGGCAGATTATTACCTGAATGGTGTCAGATTAGGAAAAGGGGAGGTGCAACGAGACCTGGGTGTGCTTGTACATCAGTAACTGAAAGTAAACATGCAGTTGGAGCAGGCAGTGAAGAAAGCTAATGGCATGTTGGCCTTCATTGCGAGAGGATTTGAGTTTAGGAGCAAGGAGGTCCTACTGCAGTTGAACAGGGCCATGGTGAGACCGCACATGGAGTATTGTGTGCAGTTTTGGTCTCTAATTTGAGGAAGGACATTATTGCTATTGAGGGAGTGCAGCGTAGGTTCACCAGGTTAATTCCCGGGATGGGGGGACTGACATCTGATGAACGAATGGGTTGACTGGGCTTGTATTCACTGGAATTTAGATGAGAGGGGATCTTATAGAAACATATAAAATTCTTAAAGGATTGGACAGGCTAGATGCAGGAAAAATGTTCCCGATGTTGGGGGAGTCCAGAACCAGAGGCCACAGTTTAAGAATAAGGGGTAGGCCAATTAGGACTGAGATGAGGAAAAACTTTTTCATCCAGAGAGTTGTGAATCTGTGGAATTCTCCGCCACAGAAGGCAGTGAAGGCCAATTCATTGGATATTTTCAAGAGAGAGTTAGATTTAGCTCTTAGGACTAACAGAATCAAGGGATATGTGGAAAAAGTAGGAACGGGGTACTGATTTTAGATAAACAGCCATGATCACGGTGAATGGCGGTACTGGCTCGAACGGCCGAATGGCCGACTCCTGCACCCACTATCTATGTTTCTATGTTTGTACGTTCTCCCCTTGACCCGCGTGGGTCTTCTCTGACATCCTTGGCTGACAGCAAAGTCAATGAAATCAGGAAAAAGTCGCCTTGTGCAACAGGTAATTAATTCTTGGGGTATAAACCAAGCAGATAATTAGAGACAAGGGGATAAGACTTTGGTTCGTCTACATTCTTGAAGGAGATTGTACTGCAGACCCCTGTAATAGTCAACGGGAATTAGAAGAACAAATGTTCCAGGAGATTGCAGACAGCTGCAGGTCAAATAAGGTTGTTGTTGGGGATTTCAACGTTCCCAATTATAGACTGGGAAAATCATAGTGTGAAGGGTTTAGATGGAATGCAATTCCTCAAAAGTGTTCAGGAGAGTTTTCTTAAGCAGTATGTGGAGCCCCCCCCCCCTCACATGAGAGGGCAACGCTGGATCTAGTATTGGGAAATTGGGAAGGGCAAGTTAATGAAGTGTGTGTGGAGGGGCCTTTTGGGACCTCAGTTTGATTAGGTTTAAGATAGTTACGGATAGAGACAGAGAGGGTCCACATGTTAAAATGCTCAACTGGGGTAAGGCCAACTTTGAGAGTATTAGAGAAGGTCTCACTCAAGTTGACTGGAGCAGGTTATTTGAGGTGAAAGGTACATAGCCAAGTGGGATGTTTTTAAAAGTGTGCTGACGAAAGCTCAGGATATGTATGTCTCCGTTAGAGTGTAGGGCAAAGCAGGCAAATATAAGGAAGCTTGGCTGACGAGGGAATTTGAGGCGTTGGTCAAAAACAAGAAGGATGCATGGGACAGGTATAGGCAGCTGGGATCAAGTGCATCCCTGGAGGAGTTTCGGGAACTAAGGAGTAAACTGAAAAAGGAGATCAGAAGGGCAAATAGGGGCCAGGAGATAGCTCTGGCAGGTCAGTCCTGCAATGAAGATGTCGTGGCGCTGTGAGGCAGCGGCTCTACTATTGTGCCGCCCCTGGAGATTGCAGATGGCCAACGTTTCGGGTCGGGACCCTTCCCACAGATTGCTGACACAAGGAAGTGCAGAAGGGTTCCGACTGGAAACATTCTCCACAGATGCTGCCTGACCTACTGAGTTGCTCATGCACTTTGGGTCTCATCTAAGGAAGGCAGTTTGTTTATTAAATTAAATTTAAATCAAATGAAGTTGAGCATGAGGTAACGTAATCATTTCGTCAAATTATAGTCCACAGGTACTCTAAATACTTTGTGTTGATCGCACATAGCCCCAGGACAGTTCTAAACATTTATTCTCAATTACCTAAAGTGGTGTGTGCATGCCTTACTCTCATCTAAAATGTAGATGAACCAATCATTCAAGATTTCAAGATCAGTTTATTGTCACGTGTACCAATTAAGGTGCAGTGAAATTTGAGTTCCCACACAGCCACACCCAGTGAAAAACAACAAGACACACAACCACATAAAGTAAAATTTAACATGAACATCCACCACAGCGGGTTCCACATTCCTCACTGTGATGGAGGGCAATAAAGTTCCATCATCTTCCTCTTTGTTCGCCCGCGGTCGGGGCTGTTGAACCGTCCACAGTCGCCACTGCCGACTGTCCGAGGCCGTCGCATCGGGGCGATCGAAACTCCCGCGTCGGGACCGTTGAAACTCTCTTGCTGTTGTTACTTTAGTTTAGATTAAAGAAACAGCACAGACACAGGCCCTTCGGCCCATCGAGTCCGCGCCGACCAGCGATCCCCGCACACTAACACCACCGTACACACACCAGGGACAATTTACATTTTTTATTGAAGCCAATTAACCTACAAACCTGCATGTCTTTGGAGTGTGGGAGGAAACCGGAGATCTCGGAGAAAACCCACGCAGGTCACGGGGAGAACGTACAAACTCCGTACAGACGGCGCCCGTAGTCGGGATGGAACCCGGGTCTCCGGCGCTGTGAGGCAGCAACTCTACCGCTGCGCCACCGTGCGGTCCACCCTGCCTCGTGCAGACTATCGTGATCTTTACTGGATTAATGTTTCTATTTTGTAAACGTCCTTTCATTTCACATCTAGACCAGGACTGTAGTCAAGAAGTTGGCGGTGGCACCAAGATGGACCAACTATGGACTCAGAATATTCGGCTACATTCATCCTTTTGCAGAGAGTAAGTTAAAGTTTCTCTCCTGGTTCGTGGCCCTGCCTCCTGAGTTTCCTGGAGTGAGCTTTGCTTTCCAAGTTCTCACCACCTATGATGGTGCAGTGTTACTTGTGTCGTGTGTACAGAGGAACTGTGAAAAGCTTTGTCTTGCATGCTGTGTAAACAGATCAGACAATACTACACTACTCAAGCCAAACTCAGGTATGATAGAGCAAAGGGGAAGATTCAGAGTGCAGTTCTCAGCATCGTAGTGCACCAGTTTAGTTTAACTTCGTTTAGAGATACAGGGCGGAAACAGGCCCTTCGGCCCACCGAGTCCGTGTCGACCAGCAATCCCTGCACATTAACACTATCCCACACCCACTAGGGACAATATTTACATTTACCAAGCCAATTAACCTACAAACCTGTACGTCTTTGGAATGCGGGAGGAAACCGGAGATCTCGGAGAAAACCCACACAGGTCACGGGGAGAACGTACAAACTCCGTACAGACAGCGCCCGTATCATATCATATCATATCATATCATATCATATCATATCATATCATATCATATATATACAGCCGGAAACAGGCCTTTTCGGCCCACCAAGTCCGTGCCGCCCAGCGATCCCCGTACATTAACACTATCCTACACCCACTAGGGACAATTTTTACATTTACCCAGCCAATTAACCTACATACCTGTACGTCTTTGGAGTGTGGGAGGAAACCGAAGATCTCGGAGAAAACCCACGCAGGTCACGGGGAGAACGTACAAACTCCTTACAGTGCAGCACCCGTAGTCGGGATGGAACCCAGATCTCTGGCGCTGCATTCGCTGTAAGGCGGCAACTCTACCGCTGCGCCACCGTGCCTGGTTCTACAAGCTCTTGAACAAACTGGGCAGCAAAAAGGAATGGGTTGATCAGCCGTGATCATATTGAATGTTAAAGGCAGGCACAACTCTTTGATCGGACTTTACTGGCTTTATCTTGCACTGCACGTTGGCACAGTGGCACGATCGTCAATTCTCCCTGTCAACATTCCAAGTCTACTACTGCCCAGTGTGGTAATGAGCTTGTAGAACATACAAAATATCCAAGTACACACTTTGGTCCAAAGCCAAATTGCAAATTCACAGTTCATCTCAGGTACAATCCTTGTGGCATGCCTTTTAAATCTCTTCCATCAGGCATGAGGTACAGGAGTGTGAAAACACACACCTCCAGGTTCAGGGACAGCTTCTTCCCAGCTGTTATCAGGCAACTGAACCGTCCTACCACCAACTAGATGACAACCAGCAATCCTGACTATTCTACCTCACTGTCAACACACGGACTATCCTTAATTGACTTTACTGGACTTTACCTTGCACTAAAGGTTATTCCCTTCATGCTGTGTCTGCACACTGTGGATGGCTTGATTGGCATCATCATAATAATCATAATCATACTCTTATTAGCCAAGTGTGCCTTGCAACATACAAGGAATTTGATTTGCCACACAGTCATACCAATCATGTATTGTCTTTTCATTGACTGGTTAGTACGCAACAAAACGCTTCTCATTGCACCTCGGTACACGGGACAATAAACTAGACTAAACTGAAAGGATCAAATAGGCCCAGGTGTCGGGGGTTATGGGGGAGAAGGCAGGAGAATGGGGTTAGGAGGGAGAGATAGACCAGCCATGATTGAATGGCGGAGTAGACTTGATGGGCCGAATGGCCTAATTCTACTCCTATCAATTATTGCCCTTATGATCTATCTCTCCTCCCCCTAACCCCATTCTCTTGCCTTCTCCCCATGACCTCTGACATCCGCACTAATCAAGAATCTATCTATCTCTGCCATAGAAAATATCACTGACTTGGCCTCCACAGCCTCTGTCCCCCGGAGTTACTCCAGCATTTTGTACCTATCTGCGGTGCATCCAAGAGCTCGGTTAACGGGAGAGAAAGCGCGGTGTTTGTATAAACCGGTGCGGTGCACAAGGATTTGTTTGTTTGGAAGGATGTGTAGGAATTTTACCAAAGCCAATGAACCTACAGGTGCGTTTCAGTTTGCTGTGGCTTCCGATGACAACGCAGAGTTCTGGCTGAGTGCAGATGACAACCCTGCAAACATCACACTACTGGCTCGAGTGGGCACGGTAAGCTTCTCGCTGCCTCCCTGGGCTTCCATTACATGCTTGTTCAGCACAACACCATCCAACTGTTTATAAGGTTATAAGTGATAGTAGCAGAATTAGGCCATTCGGCCCATCAAGTCTACTCCGCCATTCAATCATGGCTGATCTATCTCTCCCTCCTATCCCCATTCTCCTGCCTTCTCCCCATAACCCCTGACACCCGCACAGTAGTTTCGTTTGAAGAAAGGATGGGGCCTGTGTCCATTGGAACCATCGACATCACTGTCTATATCTCTCGTTTCCCTTTCCCCTGACTAGACTGAAGAAGGGTCTCGACCCGAAACGTCACCCATTCCTCTCCAGAGATGCTGCCTGTCCCGCTGAGTTACTCCAGCACTTTATTGACAATAGACAATAGGTGCAGGAGTAGGCCATTCTGCGCTTCGAGCCAGCACCGCCATTCACTGTGGTCATGGCTGATCATCCACAATCAGTACCCCGTTCCTGCTTTCTCCCCATACCCCCTGACTCCGCTAACTTAAAGAGCTCTATCTAACTCTCTCTTGAATGCATTCAGAGAATTGGCCTCCACTGCCTTCTGAGGCAGAGAATTCCACAGATTCACAACTCTCTGAGTGAAAAAGTTTTTCCTCATCTCCGTTCCAAATGGCCTACCCCTTATTCTTAAACTGTGGCCCCTGGTTCTGGACTCCCCCAACATTGGGAACATGTTTCCTTTGTGTCTATCTGAAGTCATTGAGTTACTTATCATTATTAGATTGACCATCCAAGGTTAATCCTATTGTTGAATTAAGCAACTAGAGGTGCCAGCTCACAAACAAAGACACAGGTTGCTTGAAGGCAGACACAAAATGCTGGAGTAACTCAGCGGGTCAGGCAGCATCTCTGGAAAAAAGGAATCGGTGGCGTTTCAGCTTGTTCAGACTGATGAAGGGTCTCGACCCGAAACGTCACCCATTCCTTCTCTCCAGAGATCCTGCCAGAGTCGCTGAGTTACTCCAGCATTTTGTGTCTTATCTTCGGTGTAAACTAGCACCTGCGGTTCCTTCGTAATCACAGAGAGCTTGAGTAACTCAGCGGGTCAGGCAGCATCTCAGGTGAACATCCATCGGCAACCTTTCCTGTTGAGACTCTGCAGCTGTTGCTGGGTTTAATGCTGACAAGTGCTCCTCAGTTTAGTTTGTTGTAGAGACACAGCACGGAAACGGGCCCTTCGGCCCAACGAGCCCAGGCTGACCATCCATCACCCGTTCACTCCAGTTCCATGTTATCCCACTTTCTCATCCACTCCCTGCACACTAGGGGGCGATTCACAGAGGGGCCGATCAACCTGCAAACCCGCTGCACGTCTTTGGGATGTGGGAGGAAACCGGAGCACCCGGAGGAAACCCACGCGGTCACGGGGAATACGTGCAAACTCCACACAGACAGCATATGAGTTCAGGATGGAACCCGGGTGTCTAGCTCTGTGAAGCAGCAGCTCTACCCGCTGCGCCACTACGGATAGAAGCAACATCAGATTGTGGTTGTGGTTGGAACTAATCGTACTTACAGAAAAGCATTCTCAGCTAAACATGAATAGCAAAAGCCAACCTCATGAGATATCGCACATTGTGAGTGTGGCGATTGTGTTTTGGAATATTTATGTGCAGCTGATCAATGGGGTTTGTTTTGAACTGGCCACATCTCTGTGAGTGAATTAAAGTACAGTAACGTTCTCCTGATCCCCAACACAGACTGGGAGAGAATGGGCAGCGCCAGGGGAATTCGGGAAATTCCGAAGCCAAACCTCCAACCCAGTACGGTCAGTATTACTGTTTACTTGCTGATAAATAGCAAGGAGTCATTTTCCTTTTCTATCCTTTCTATTCAAGATTCTCTATTTTTGGGGCAGTCTCGAGATACCGAAGGGAAACAGGCCATTCGGCCCACCGGGTCCACGCCGACCATCCACACTAGTTCCATGTTATCCCGCTCCGTACACACAAGGGCCAATTAATTTACGCACCCGCACGTCTTCGGAGTGTGGGAGGAAACCGGGGCACCCGGAGGAAACCCACGCGGTCACAGGGGGGAGAGCGGGCAAACTCTGCACAGACAGCACCCGAGGTCAGGGTCAAACCCGGGTCTCTGGCAGCTGCTGGAGTCGCTGTGGTGAGATAGCAGTTCTACCAACTGGGCCGAATGGCCCACTCCTGCACCTGCTTTCTATGTACCCCAGAGTTAAGATTGCAATTGAGGAGAGACAAACCATGTTGTAACTCAGTGACAGATTAGTTAATAGTTTCTGTGCCATTTGTAAGCTAACAACATTCTATAAACTGTCAGTCCCTGTAACTGGAGCAGATAAATGCTGGAAGGTGGCTTCATATATGTTTTGTGATTACAACAGTTTTACTTGAACTGCTGTCCTTCTAATTTTAAGACATTGTTTAGCAGTTTATCAACAGCAACTCAAGCACAACACAAGGTGCACAGTAATATTCTTTTCAGAACTGTAAAATGCTACTGCCTCATTTTGATCGGCGCGATGGTGGGGAGGTCAGTACCCACGATGTACCGGGCAGTGTCCACCACTGTCTGCTATCCCCTTCATTCCTGGGGGTTTGGGCCGCTGAACCAGGTCGTGATGCGACCAGCCAGTACGCTCTCTACCGCACATAGAAAACAGGTGCAGGAGGAGGCCATTTGGCCCTTCGAGCCAGCACCACAAAACAGGCACTTGGCTCCACTGGGGCTCGAACCCAGGGCCTTCTGCGTGTAAAGCAGACGTGATAACCACTACACTATGGAACCACACACCAGTAGAAGTTCGAGAGAGTAGTCATCGATATATCAAATCTCCTCAGAGTAACACAGGATTGGCAAAAGTATCAGATCATAAGGGATAGGAGCAGAATTAGGCCGTTCAGCCCATCAAGTCTACTCCGCCATTCGATCATGGCTGATCTATCGCTCCCTCCTAACCCCATTCTCCTGCCTTCTCCCCACAACCCCTGACACCCGCACTAATCAACAATCTATCCATCTCTGCCTTAAAAATATCCACTGACTTGGCCTCCACAGCTGTCTGTGGCAAAGAGTTCCACAGATTCACCACCCTCTGACTAAAGAAATTCCTTCCCATCTCCTTCCTATTCCTTTAATTCTGAGGCTGTGCCCTCTGGTCCTAGACTCTCCCACTAGTGGAAAAGACCTCTCCACATCCACTCTATCCAAGCCGCTCACTATTCGGTATATTGGTGTCAACTGTACTTTTGTATTGATGAAGATAAAGTTTGTACGTGGCAAATGGTTGAGTTTGTGATGGGGAAACATGGAGCTCCTTGCAACGGAGCGTTAGGTTTGTAACAGAGGAGAGACTATCCCAACAGATTTGTACTTGAAGTTGTCTTCATGTTTGCCTTGTCATGATGATGCCAACGTTCTTGTTTCATGTACTTTCTGCAGCTTGTCATCCTCCAAGAAGTATTACTTTGAGTTGCTTCACAAACAAGATGCCCAGGGAACAGACCATGTGGAAGTTGCTGTAAGTGTTTGTTGTGAAACTCTTCACTTAACATGGCACGGTGGTGCAGCGATAGAGTTGCTGCCTCACAGCGCCGGAGACCCGGGTTCCATCCTGACTACGGGCGCTGTCTGTACGGAGTTTGTACCTTCTCCCTGTACAAATCTTCAACTTGGGTTTCCTCCGGGCGCTCCGGTTTCCTCCCACATCCCAAAGACTTGTGGGTTAATTGTCCCTCTGTAAATTGTTCTCCACTGTGTGGGGAGTGGATGAGAAAGTGGGATAACATGGAACTTGTGTGAACAGCTGATCGGCATGGACCTACAAACGCGCGCGTCTTCGGGATGTGGGAGGAAACCGGAGCACCCGGAGGAAACCCACGCAGGGTCTCGACCCAAAACGTCACCCATTCCTTCTCCCCACGAGATGCTGCCTGACCCGCTGAGTTACTTCAGCATTGTGTGTCTACCTTCGATTTTAACCAGCATCTGCAGTTTTTTTCCGTAAGGATGGAGTCTGGATTTATGCTGCCTTGATTTGAAACAGGCATCAGGCAGTAGGAAGACAGACACAAAGTGCTGGAGTAACTCAGTGGCTCAGGCAGCATCTCTGGAGAAAAACGAAGGGGGTGACCTTTCTGGTCGGACTGAAACGCCACCTATCCATGTTCTCCTGAGATGCTGCCTGACCCGCTGAGTTACTCCAGCACTCTGTGAAACGTCACCTATCCATGTTCTCCAGAGATGCTGCCTGACCCGCTGAGTTACTCCAGCGCTTTGTGTCTATCTTTGGTGTAAACCAACATCTGCAATTCTTTGCTTCTACATCAGACTGTCTGACTTTGTTGAGCATCTTGGGAGCTGTACTTATTCCATGTAGGTAGGCAGGCTCGGTGCTGGAGCTGTTAATTCTGACTGAGTGAAGTCACAACAACGAGCAATCACTCTTTCATTGGTTAAACACAAATTGGAGGAACAGCATCTCATATTTCGCTCGGGCAGCTTGTAGCCCAGTGGTGCGAATATTGATTTCTCTCACTTCAGGTAGCCCCGGCATTCCCTCTCTCTCTCTATCCCTCCCCCACCCAAGTCACACTAGCTTCTCGTTTTCACCCAACAAACAGCTAACAATGGCCTGTTTCCTTTATCGTCGTAACTTTTTTACATATCTTTCATTCATTGTTCTTTATCTCTCCACATCACCGTCTATATCTCTCGTTTCCCTTATCCCTAACCAGTCTGAAGAAGGGTCTCGACCCGAAACGTCAGCCATTCCTTCTCTCCAGAGATGCTGCCTGTCCCGCTGAGTTACTCCAGCGTTTTGTGTCACTCTTTCTTAGCTTCAGGTTTGGTTTGGTTTTTCGTTTAGAAATATAGCTCCAGAAACAGGCCCTTCGGCCCACTGAGTCTGCACCGACCAGCGATCCCCGCACACTAACTCTAGGGGACAATTTCTTTACTTTTTTACACCAAGCCAATTAACCTACAAACCTGTACGTCTTTGGAGTGTGTGAGGAAACCAAAGATCTCGGAGAAAACCAATACTGGTCACAGGGGGAACGTACAAACTCGGTACAGACAGCACCCGTAGTTGGGATGGAACCCGGGTCTCCGGCGCTGCATTCACTGTAAGGTAGCAACTCTACAATTGGAGTTGTTGCCTTACAGCGAATGCAGCGCCAGAGACCCGGGTTCGATCCCGAATACGGGCGCCGTCTGTACGGAGTTTGTACGTTCTCCCCGTGACCTGCGTGGGTTTTCTCCGAGATCTTCGGTTTTCTCTCACACTCCAAAGACGTACAGGTTTGTAGGTTAATTGGCTTGGTGTATGTGTGTAGGATAGTGTTAATGTGCGGGGATCGCTGGTCGGCGCGGACTCGGTGGGACGAAGGGCCTGTTTCCGCGCTGTATCTCTAAACTAAACTGAACTGAACTAGCGCTGTGCCTCCGTGCCACCCAACAGGTAGGTGTTGATATTCTGTGGGAAGGTCATCTGAATAGCTACAAAGCATCTGTCCATAAACATCGTCCCTTTTGAATGGGAAATCCCCAGAAATTTCCAGCATCTTTCCAGCACTAATGTTTACTCCTTGGGCCTTTATCAAGAATGTTTTGACCGTGAGATAATAGGAAACATAATTTCTACAGCAACAGGACAATCATAATAAACAACTGCAATTTCCACAGCAGAAAAGCTTGAATGATCAGATTAAAATAGGCTGCCCAATGCCTCATGTGTAGTTAGGAACCGCAGATGCGTTTTGGGTCGAGACCCGTCTTCAGTTGTGGGGGCCTGGAACGCGCTGCTAGGGATGGTGGTGGAGGCAGATAGGCTAGTGGATTTGGAGGGATATGGATCACGTGCAGGCGGAGGAGGTTAGTTAATCTTGGGCGGTCACGGTGGTGCAGCGGTAGAGTTGCTGCCTTACAGCGAATGCAGCGCCGGAGACCCGGGTTCCATCCCGACTACGGGCGCCGTCTGTACGGAGTTTATACGTTCTCCCCGTGACCTGCGTGGGTTTTCTTCCGAGATCTTTGGTTTCCTCCCACACTCCAAAGACGTTCAGGTATGTAGGTTAATTGGCTTGGTAAATGTAAAAATTGTCCATAGTGGGTATAGGATAGTGTTAATGTGCGGGGATCGCTGGGCAGCGCAGACCCGGTGGGCCGAAGGGCCTGTTTCTGCGCTGTATCTCTTAAAAAAAAAAGTCAGATTGCCAGTATATGTGGCAACAGTAATCAGGAGTGGATGATTTTCAGAGCAAATCAAAGGCCACCCACGGAACACGATTGGGGGAAATAAAAAGCTAATGTTGTGTTTATTACCGATCTAATAATCACTTTTATTTCTCCCACCCCACAGTGGCGACTTCACAACATTGGCCTTAAATTCGACGTTATTGATTCTCGGTATATTTCTCTTTATATTGGTAAGTTACACATTTTATCTATATTCGCTGTATTGTTGAATCATCATAAATTGCAACCAGCAGACATTGTTTTGGCCGACAATGATGGGAATAAAAGATAATCTAGTCCCACCTGCCCACGTTCAGTCCGTATCCCTCCAATCCATGTACCTGCCTCACTGTTTCTTAAATGTTGGGACAGTCCCAGCCTCAACTGGGACTAGGGTTGCCAACTTCCTCACTCCCAAATACGGGACAAGGTGACGTCACCCAGCCAGTGGCCACGTGCTCCCGCTCCACCAATGGCGGGTGGCAGGTTGCTAGGCAACCTCCGTTAGGCGGCGCCCGGGCCTACACTGTCAGGGATTGCAGCGGCCCCCGGGCTACAGTGTCCGTCCGGGCCTACAGTGTCCGGACCTACAGTGTCAGGGCCTACAGTGTCAGGGCCTAGAGTGTCCGGGCCTACAGTGTCCGGGCCTACAGTGTCCAGGCCTACAGTGTCTGGGCCCCGGGCCTAATACGGGACAAGGGCGGGCCCGTATGGGACAAACCAATTTAGCCCAAAATATGGGATGTCCCAGCTAATACGGGACAGTTGGCCACCCTAACTGGGACCTGTTGGCCGGTGTGGACTAGTTGGGCCGAAGGGCCTGTTTCCACACTGTATCACTCTATAACTTGTTATTTGACACAGAGGGTGGTGGGGGCCTGAACTCGCTGCCAGGGGTGGTGGTGGAGGCAGATGCCATAGTGGTGTTTAGGAGGCTTTGACAGGTACGTGGATGTGCAGGGGAATGGAGGGATGTGCATCACGTGTGGGCAGAGGAGGTTAGTTTATCTTGCCAGCGCGTATGGTACAGAAAGAAGCATTTGTATGTACTGTTCGTTGTTCTAAATGTCTTCTTTCCATTTCAGATGAGTCGTTGATAAAACTAAACGAGGTCCAGCACATTCCGCAGTCTGCCGCAAGTTATAAAAAGCGCTACAGATACCTGCCCTCACTAACTGACCATCCAGCGGAAATGTTGAGGCCTGATCCTCGGGACAACTTTTACCATTGTAAGTATCGTGTCCCAAGCAGTATCGTGTTGCATTCACATACAATGTAGACTCAAGGAACCGAAGATCCACACAAAATGCTGGATCGACTCAGCGGTTCAGGCAGCATCTCTGGAGAGAAGGTTTGGGTGACGTTTCAAGTCGAGACGTCTTCTTCAGACTGAGAGTCAGGGGAAAGAGAAACGAGAGATATGGAAGGGTCTCGACCCCATTCCTTCTCTCTAGTGATGCTGTATGACCCGCTGAGTTACTCCAGCTTTTTGCGTGTATCTTCGGTTTAAACCAGCATCTGCGGTTCCTACCTACACTAGATGCAAGGAACTGCAAGTGCTGGCTTACAAAAAGAAAGACACAAAGTGTAGGCTTTATAAATAATCGGGCTCTTCCTTGTCCCCACCCTCCCCAGTGTTTTCTCCGGGTTTGGTATCACAGTGGCACAGCGGTAGAGTTGCTGCCTCGCGGCGCCAGAGACCCAGGTTCGATCTTGACTTCGGGTGCTTTCTGAACGGAGTTTGTACGTTCTCCCTGTGACCTGCGTGGGTTTTCTCCGGGTGCTTCGGTTTCCTCCCACACTCCAAAGAGGGACAGGTTTGTAGGTTATTTGGCTCCTGTAAATTGTCCCCAGTGTGTGTAGGATAGTGCTAATGTTTGGGTGATTGCTAGTCGGCGCGGACTCGCTGGGCTGAAGGGCCTGTTTACTCAATGTATCTCCAAACTAAACTATACTAAACAAAACTAATTTAAACTATAGGCATGGGGTGGCAATTGGGAGTTTAGGAGAGTCATTAGCTCGTTCTGATTGAAGTCATTCAGATGAATCGAAAGCAACAGTCAGACAGCCCAAATAATGCTGTTTCTCATTTTATTTTACCACTATCTATGCATCTTGCAATTTGTGCAGAGTTGCTTCCTACAACTCAACCGCAAGGCCGTGCTCCTTGAGGGCTGTGGTTCCATCAGGTCTCTGTGCATTCCCTTCTTGGGCTGCGCAGAGTTAAAAACAAAGCAGTGATCTCAGGCTTCGGCTTTCAGCAGCAAAAGCAATAAAACCTGCTGCCATAATGAAAGGCGTTTCGCAAGCCATTGCCGTTGGCAACGAAATAGAAGTGCAGGCTCTGGTTGTGCTGAGAGCGTGCCCTGGTGTTGGAATAAGACGGTACGATCAATCCCATGGTTGCACCTAAAAGATGAAGTGCCTCCCCACGTGTTTGCTGTGTCTCTACAAATCCTGGATGTAGCCCCTTTATGTCCATCTCTCCCCTTCTCAAGAATACAATTCTAAACACCAAGTTGCCTTGGTCGTGTGCCATCAATTCCTCCCCCAGCCTACTCATCGAACCACAAAGTTGTTGCCAGATCCTATGGTTTCCAACAAATAGAATCAAGATTAGTCATAGAGTCATAGAGTGATACAGTGTGGAAACAGGCCCTTCAGCCCAACTCGCCCACACCAGCCCAACATGTCCCAGCTACACTAGTCAGAGTGATACAGTGTGGAAACAGGCCCTTTGGTCCAACCTGCCCACACCGACCAACATGTCCCAGCTACACTAGTCATAGAGTGATACAGTGTGGAAACAGGCCCTTCGGCCCAACTCGCCCACACCAGCCCAACATGTCCCAGCTACACTAGTCCCACCTGCCTGCGCTTGGTCCATATCCCTCCAAACCTGTCCTATCCATGTACCTGTCTAACTGTTTCTTAAATGTCGGGATAGTCCCAGCCTCGACTACCTCCTCTGGCAGCTTGTTCTATGCACCCACCACCCTATGAAAAAATTACCTCTCAGATTCCTATTAAACCTTTTCTCCTTCACCTTGAACCTGTGTCCTCTGGTCCTCGATTCCCCTACCCTGGGCAAGAGACTCTGTGCATTTACCCGATTTAATCCTCTCATGATTTTATACAGTTTAGTTTAGTTTAGAGATATAGTGCGGAAGCAGGCCCTTCAGCCCACCGAGAGATACTGTACGGAAGGGCCTGTTTCTGCACAGTTTCTCTAAACTAGTGACCAGTGATCCCCACACCAACACTGTCCTACACATACTAGGGACAATTTACACTTATACGAAGCCAATTAACCTACAAACCTGCACGTCTTTGGAGTGTGGGAGGAAACCGGAGCACCCGGAGAAAACCCGCGGGGAGAACGTACAAACTGTGTACAGACAGCACCCGTAGTCGGGATGGAACCCGGGTCTCTGGCGCTGTGAGGCAGCAACTCTACCGCTGCGCCACCGTGCCGCCCTGTTACAATGAGAGGTGAAGCAGATTTGTTTTTCCACTTGATGTTCGCATAGTTAAGGAATGGATGAAGGTGGAATCATCAAGATTTTGTCATCTTTAAATCTGTAATTTTGTAATCTGTAAATGTAAATTCCGTTTGGCTAAGCATAGCCAGGCTCCAATGTCAGAAACTGTTTGTTCCTGTGTAATTTATAGTCCAAACAGGTGATTCAATTTCTTCGGAAACATGTTTTAAACAAGGCATCCTGATATAAACAAAGACATCCCTTCACATAAATACATGAAAGTACTTGCTTTCGTCGAATGGTCGAATTATATGCATAGTTTAGTTTAAAGATACAATGTGAAAACAGGCCCTTCGGCCCACCGATTCTGCACCGACCAGCGATCACCCCGTACACTAGTTGGACCTGACACACTTGGGATCATTTACAGAGGCCAATTAACCTCTAGTTTCCTCGCACACTGCAAAAACGTACAGGTTTGTAGATTAATCGGCTTGTTTACATTGTCCCTAGTGTGTGTGGGATAGTGTTAGTCTGCGGGGATGGCTAGTCGGCACAGACTGAGTGGGCCGAAGGGCCTGTTTCCACACTGTATCTCTGAACTAAAGTAAACTAAACTTGAAGAGAAATCCCTTTTGTCGAAGCAATAGACAATAGGTGCAGGAGGAGGCCATTCGGCCCTTCGAGCCAGCACCGCCATTCAATGTGATCATGGTTGATCATTCTCAATCAGTACCCCGTTCCTGCCTTCTCCCCATACCCCCTGACTCCGCTATCCTTAAGAGCTCTATCTAGCTCTCTCTTGAATGCATTCAGAGAATTGGCCTCCACTGCCTTCTGAGGCAGAGAATTCCACAGATTCACAACTCTCTGACTGAAAAGGTTTTTCCTCATCTCAGTTCTAAATGGCCTACCCCTTATTCTTAAACTGTGGCCCCTTGTTCTGGACTCCCCCAACATTGGGAACATGTTTCCTGCCTCTAACGTGTCCAACCCCTTAATAATCTTATACGTTTCGATAAGATCCCCTCTCATCCTTCTAAATCCCAGTGTATACAAGCCTAGTCGCTCCAGTCTTTCAACATATGACAGTCCCGCCATTATCATATCATATATCATATCATATATATACAGCCGGAAACAGGCCTTTTCGGCCCTCCAAGTCCGTGCCGCCCAGTGATCCCCGTACATTAACACTATCCTACACCCACTAGGGACAATTTTTTACATCTACCCAGCCAATTAACCTACATACCGGGAATTAACCTAGTAAACCTATGCTGCACGCCCTCAATAGCAAGAATAGCTTGCTGATAAGATGCATAAACAATACACTAACGGCGTTAGAGTATTGAGTTGAATTGTTTAGTAATAAAAGTATCTTTTTAAAAAAATGTATCAAGACTTGCAAATGATAATATCTCAGCAGCTTTCAATAATGCTTTTTGCAGTGCCTTTGATTGCTGATTCCCATGTGAATCAAGTGCTTCCCGACTGTGCCTACAAACCAAGCTACATCATTAACGGCTTCCCAGTGCTGCGTTACCAAGGACTACAGTTTGTAAGCATCTTTTTTTCTGTTTACATGGGCAGTTTGGAGTACGAGGTGTTATGGCAATGACACGAACAACTTGAGTTGTGTTTTTTTCCCCCCCTATTGTGTACAATCAGCTTCATATTATATTATTCCCAGAATTACTTGGTCTTGGCTGCTGTGTAGCAGCTGGTAATGCAGGTCGATTCCCAACTGTCGAGACAAGGAACTGCAGATGCTGGAATCATGTGTAGAACGCAATGTGCTGGAGTAACTCAGCGGGTCAGGCAGCATCTCTGGAGAACATGGATTGGTGACGTTTCACAGAGTGCTGGAGTAACTCAGCGGGTCAGGTAGCATCTCTGGAGAACATGGATAGGTGATGTTTCAGAGTGCTGGAGTAACTCAGTGGAATTTTTAATGTTTCTATAAGATCCCCTCTCATCCTTCTAGATTCCAGTGAGTACAAGCCCAGACGACCCATTCTTTCATCATATGCCAGAGGAGGTTTACAAGAACGATCCCAGGAATGAGTGGGTTAACCTGTGATGAGCGTTTGTCAGCACTGGGCCTGTGCTCGCTGGAGTTTAGAAGAATGAGGGGGGACCTCATTGAAACATACAGAATAGTGAAAGGCCTGGATAGAGTGGATGTGGAGAGGATGTTTCCACTAGTGGAAGAGTGGGCGGCACGGTAGCGCAGCGATAGAGTTGCTGCCTTACAGCGAATGCAGCGCTGGAGACTCAGGTTCGATCCCGACTACGGGCGCCGTCTGTACGGAGTTTGTACGTTCTCCCCGTGACCTGCATGGGTTTTCTCCGAGATCTTCGGTTTCCTCCCACACTCCAAAGACGTGCAGGTATGTAGGTTAATTGGCTGGGCAAATCTAAAAATTGTCCCTAGTGGGTGTAGGATTTTGTTAATGCGCGGGGATCGCTGGGCGGCGCGGACCCGGTGGGCCGAAGGGCCTGTTTGTGCGCTGTATCTCTAAATCTAAATCTAATATCTAAACGCGGCCTGACCAGCGCCTTATACAGCCTCAGCATCACACCCCTGTTTTTGTGTACAAGCCCTCTTGGAATAAATGCTGGCACTGAGTTTGCTTTCTTTGCTACCGATCATGCTTCTGTACAGGGAGGGACAGTCTTGCGGATCTGAGTGGAAAACAGACCTTCATGGTCAGATCAAGATCCCTGCACTTACAACAAGTAAGAAAGGATCCGGAGGGGGTTTACAAGAATGATCCCAGGAATGAGTGGGTTAACATATGATGAGCGTTTGTCGGCACTGGGCCTGTACTCGCTGGAGTTTAGAAGGATGAGGGGGGGGGATCTCATTGAAACTTACAGCATAATGAAAGGCCTGGATAGAGTGGATATGGAGAGGATGTTTCCACTGGTGGGAGAGTCTAGGACCAGAGGTCACAGCCTCAGAATTAAAGGGCGCTCTTTTAGAAAGGAGGTGAGGAGCAACTTGTTTAGTCAGAGGGTAGTTGATCTATGGAACTCATTGCCACAGAGGGCTGTGGAGGACAAGTCAGTGGATATTTTTAAAGCAGAGATACAGATTCTTGATTAGACGGGGGTCAAGGGTTATGGGGAGAAGGCAGGAAAAAAGGGCTAGGAGGCAGAGATCAGCCGTGATTGAATGGCGGAGTGGACTCGATGGGCCGAATGGCCTAATTCTACTCCTATAACTTGTGAACGTGAACAACTGGGTCTTTAAAATGGCACCAAATCGGCGACTCTGTGTACTGTCTCAGTGTACCACTGCTACACACTGGTACTGTATCTGAGATGCTTATCTAAGTGCTTGTGTCCAGTGATACTTGCCCTGAATGGATTTCACTGTAGCTCGGTACATGTGACTTATCGAGTACCGTACCATTCCAAAATGTACTCCACTGTTCCTGGATGACACGGCAACAACGAAACCATTGACCATTGGATTTATTTTTATAATGTCATAATATTTCTGCATTGTTGTGAACTTCAGGTGCACCTGACTTATGTCTATCCCAACGACTACACAAGGCTAACACATATGGAGTCGGAGAACAAATGCTTTTATTTTGAAAACATGTATTTCTTGGAAAGGTAAGATCATACAAAATGAAATGTTGGCGAGGCGAATTGACAAAGTAATAGAAATAAAAATGATGATTAATTTGATGAAAATTAATTCAGGTGTATTGTGTGCATATTCTGATTTCTTTCTCCATACCAGAGATTGCTTTCCGAGCTTTCGATTAATGCAGGGATTCCTTTGAGCTTTTAACCTTCAAATATTGGAATAAATATTATTGTCCTCCTTAGAAATCACTTGCAAATTCTTCGTTTTATTTTAGTTTGGAGATACCGCGTGGAAACAGGCCCTTCGGCCCACCGAGTCCGTGCCGACCAGCGACCACTCATTCACACTAATTCTATCCTACGCACCAGGGGCAATTTACAGGGGGCCGATTAACCTACAAACCCACACGTCTTTGGAATGTGTGAAGAAACCGGAGCACCCGAAGAAACCCACGCGGTCACGGGGAGAACCTACAAATTCTGTAAAGAAGGAGCCCGTAGTCAGGATCGATGCCAAGTCTCTGGTGCTGTAAGGCAGCAACTCTACCACTGTGCCACATATCAAACCAGTTCTGTTGAGTTTGACCCGTTGAAATTTGAGTCAGTGGATTGCAATGTGTGCATTGATAAAATCAAAACGTGAAAAATAATCGAGGAAAATCCACCAGGAATAATGGGAACTATTAACGAAAGATAAAACCCCATGAACAACTGTCTAATTAAAAATTTAATGCATTCTTAATAATGACCAGAAAGTATGTTCCCATTTTTGTTAAATTTGAAATGGCGGCACGGTGGCGCAGCGGTAGAGTTGCTGCCTCACGGCGCCAGAGATCCGAGTTCGATCCCGACTACGGGCGCTGTCTGTATGGAGTTTGTACGTTCTCCCCGTGACCTGCGTGGGTTTTCTCCGGGTGCTCCGGTTTCCTCCCACACTCCAAAGACGTGCAGTTTGTAGGTGAATTGGCTTGGTGTACCTGTAAATTGTCCCTAGTGGGTATAGGATAGTGTTAGCGTGCGGGGATCGCTGGTCGGCGCGGACCCGGTGGGTCGAAGAGCCTGTTTATCCGCGCTGTATCTCTAAAGTAAACTAAAACTAAAAATATAAAGACCTCGTTAAAATGCCACCGACGTTACTTAATCAGTGCTATATCTGTCCCACAGATTTGGATTCTACAAATATATGAAAATCGATGCACCACCAGAAAAATCAAATAAGGGGAAGTTCGAGACCTCTCTCAGGATAGGAGCAGGTGATGGCAACTGATACAACTGGGTCTGTGACTGTACAGTAAATAATCTCCATATAGTCAATCCTCATGACAAATGAATGAAAATGCTCTTACAGCAGGAGAGATTTTATAATGTAATTGGAAGGCCATATGTGTAGGAAGGAACTTCAGACTGAGGAAGGGTCCCGACCCGAAACGTCACCCATTCCTTCTCTCCAGAGATGCTGCCTGTCCCGCTGAGTTACTCCGGCATTTTTTGTCTACCAAGGAACTTTCATATGCTGGTTTAAACCCAAGATAGACACAAAGTGCTGGGGTAACTCAGCGGTCCAGACAGCATCTCTGGAGAGATGGAATGGGTGATGTTTCAGAATGATTTGAAGAAGGGTCTCGACCTGAAAAACGTCACCCATTCCATCTCTCCAGAGATGCTGCTTGTCCCGCTGAGTTGCTCCAGCTTTTTGTGTCTATCTTCTGGATGGTCACAGTCATTCAGTACGGAAACAGGTCCTTCGGCCCAACTTGCGCACGCTGACCAATGTCTCATCTACACCAGTCCAACCTGCCTGCGTTTGGCCCATACCCCTCTAAACCTGTCCTATCCATGCACCTGTCCAAATGCCAAATGTTTCTTTGAAGTTGTTACAGTACCTCCTCCAGCAGCTTGTTCCAGCCACCCACCGCACTTTGTGTAAAAAGAGTTGCCCCTCAGGTTCCTATTAAATCTTCCTAATCTACTTGGGATTCCCCTACTCTGGGTAAAGGCTCTGCACATTTGCCCTATCTATTGTCTATTATTGTCTATTCCTCTCATGATCGTATACATCTTTATGAGACGCCTTATCCACTGCACCAAGGAATAATGTCCCAGCTCCCCAGCCCCCCCCCCCCCCCACAGCGTAGGCCTTCAAGTCCTACCAACATCCTCGTAACTCTTCTCTGCACTCTTTCCAGCCTATCGTAACTGGTTCACACCCAGCCCACACCCAACAATGGACCATTGTGGGCTCCAACGTTACTTGATGATTGTTACTTTCATTCACGTTCTATATCTCTCTACATCACCGTCTACGTCTCTCCTTTCTCTTTCCCCTCTGACTCTCAGTCTGAAGAAGGGTCTTGACTCGAAACGTCACCTATTCCTTCTCTCCAGAGATGCTGCCTGCCCCGCTGAGCTACTCCTGCGCTTTGCGTCTATCTTTGGTTTAAACCAGCATCTGCAGTTCCTTCCTAAACATTTTTCCTGCTAGCAGATGATTAGAACTGTGTTGGGCGGTCACGGTGGTGCAGCGGTAGAGTTGCTGCCTTCGGGTGCTGTCTGTACGGAGTTTGCACGTTCTCCCCGTGACCTGCGTGGGTTTTCTCCGAGATCTTCGGTTTCCTCCCACACTCCAAAGACGTGCAGGTTTGTAGGTTAATTGACTTGGTGTAAGTGTAAATTGTCCCTCGTGTGTGTAGGATAGTGTTAATGTGCGGGGATTCAGTGGGCTTGTTTCCGCGCTGCGTCTCTAAACTAAACTAAAAACTAAACTGAACTGAATTCCCTAATGTGGTCTCATCAGTGATGATATTGATCCCTATTTTATTTTATAGGAAAACTATTTGATGGGCACAAAGGGGGAATGCAGGGGTTCAGAGCAGCTGCAGATGAGGATGAATATGATTATGAAGAGGAGGATAAAGTTCCCCCGGCAGTGAATCTTGAAACTGTGCTCCAGGGGCAAGGCCAGGGGCAAGGCCAGGGGCAAGGCCAGAAGGAAGCTGAGGAAGATGGAAGTCATGTAGAAGCAGGAGACATGGCTGGAGGTGCACAGAGATCTGCTAGACTGCTTGACAAGGAGAAAGAGGCCAATCCAAACGACTACGGGGATGACCACGACGATTATGCCTCGAGGAGGAAACGAAAACTGTTATCTGTGGCGGAGAAGAAGTCTAGTAATGGTACGCTTGATCGCAACGCAACTGTGGAGCGCCGGTTAACTGGGGGAGGGAAGGCAGGGAAAGGAACGAAACGCAAGAGGAGGGAAGTCACTCCTGTCAAAGGAAACGTGCAGGATTCCCGCCTCCCACGTCCAAAAACCTCCCGCAGTTTACGGAAACAGGAACATATCGTGTTGAACGGCGGGCTGGGAAAGCAAACAGTGAGACCCCCTGCGAGACAGAGTGGGAAAGGGAGCAATCTCCGTGCCCGGCAGATCACTCCGGTTGTGAGGCAAGACCTTCAGAGACCCGGGTCTCCAGAGAGACAACATTCCAGGTTGAAGGAGGAACAAAACAAAATGGCCGTTCAAAAACCTGAGAGAGCAGTTTACGTTCAGCAGCCAGCTACGTTGTCGGGGAAAGGCGTGAACGTAAGTAATGTTGCGTTGTTAAGCTCCAAAGATGGCCAAGGGAAAATTGACCAACTGAAGCAGAGAGACCCAATGTCGGCATTCAGGCTGAAGGAGGAAACGATCAATGGTGACACGCAGATCAAAAGGTCAGATAGACCTGCCCTTGGTCAGAATAGCAAGCAGTATAATGGCGGACTGAATCCAGGACCTTTCATCCCACTGATTAACCCCCATTCCAAAAAGCACACGCTGCCCATCAAAGCCAACGACAGGTTGAGCAAAGTCCTGCTGCATGACGCCCAGAAAAGGGAGGAGGAAGAGAAGGGAGATGAAGAACAGGAAAAGGAAGAAAATGCCAAGCAGGATGGGAAACCGGCTGGGCTTCCTGCTGAGGGAGACGAGGCCAAAGGTAAACCAGTCAAAGAGGAGGAGGAGGAGGAGGAGGAGATGCCAGAGGACCAGAGCTTCTACCCGCACGTGCGCGACATAGCGGTCAGCTGGAGCCAGACCTTCAGCGTGAACAACATGGACTTCCATTCCCTCCGCTCGGATTGGATCGATCTCCGTTGCAACGTGTCAGGCAACCTGCTGATGAAGGAGCAGGAGGGGGCCGACGTGGTGGAGGCGTACATGAAGAAGCTGAATGAGAAGCACAAGGGGTGAGTAACCGTTCTCCCCGGCTTTCCACGCTTCCACTTTGCGATGGTGCAAATGGCAGCGGCCCATCGCTCGCCAGCCTCACGCCGTCTGGTCGCGTGCATCACGAGGCATTCCCACTCACAACACTCCGAACGGAACCCCATCGCAAGCTGGGAAGCCCCTGTGATGGTTCTCCTCCCTCACTTTTAACATCTAAGATACGATGGGCGGGTGGTGAAAGGGCTGGGTAGAGTGGATGTGGAGGCACGCATGAGTCGCAGAGTCTAGGACCACAGGCCCAGCCTCAGAGTTAAAGGATGCCCACAGGGCCAGGCAACACACTGTACGGTCAGAGACTCTGTGATTGTGAGCTAATCTTTCAGTGGATCTTTCTTGGATCTTTCCACTAGTGGGAGAGTCTAGGGCTGAAGGCCACAGTCTCAGAATTAAAGGACGTTCCTTTAGAAAGGAGACGAGAAGGAATTTCTTTAGTCAGAGGGTGGTGAATCTGTGTGATTCTTTGCCACAGAAGGCTGTGGAGGCCAAGTCAGTGGATATATTTAAGGCAGAGATAGATAGATAGATTCTTGATTAGTACGGGTGTCAGAGGTTATGGGGAGAATGCAGGGAATGGGTTAGGAGGGAGAGATAGATCAGCCATGATTGAATGGCGGAGTAGACTCGATGGACTGAATGGCCTAATCCTGCTCCTATCGCCTATGAACTTTTGATGGTGATTTAGCTCATGGACTCGACAATTTTGCTTTTCCTTGCTGCCCACCTTTACCTCAGCAAATCGCACTCAGCCCAATGTATTCGTGTTCTTCTCCCCCTCCCCCTCCCTTTTCCAGCGTGGAATGGCAGGCAAAGCCATCAATCTACTTAAGGAAAATACGTGCAACTCAGCGGGTCAGGCGGCATCTGTGGAGGGAATGCAGTCCTGAGAAGGGTTCCGACCCAAAATATTGCTCGTCCATTCCCTCCACAGATGCTGCATGATCTGCATATTTTTGAGATACAGTGCGTAAACAGGCCTTTCAGCCCATCGAGTCCGCACCGACCGGCGGCACGGTGGCGCAGCGGTAGAGTTGCTGTCTTACAGCGAATGCAGCGCCGGAGACTCGGGTTCGATCACGACTACGGGCGCCGTCTGTACGGAGTTTGTACGTTCTCCCCGTGACCTGCGTGGGTTTTCTCCGGGATCTTCGGTTTCCTCCCACACTCCAAAGACGTGCAGGTTTGTAGGTTAATTGGCTGGGCAAATGTAAAAATTGTCCCTAGTGTGTGTAGGATAGTGTTAGTGCGCGGGGATCGCTGGGCGGCGCGGACCCGGTGGGCCGAAGGGCCTGTTTCCGCGCTGTATCTCTAAATCTAAAATCTAAATCTAAATGCCCGCACATTAGCACCACCCTACACCCACTAGGGACAGTTTTACATTTACACCAAGCCAATTAACCTACAAACCTGTACAGACAGCACCCGTAGTCGGGATCGAACCCGGGCCTCTGGCGATGTGAGGCAGCAGCTCTACCGCTGCGCCACCTGGTGGGGCCTCTGCCCATCGGTGGCGACCGTTCGGACACCATTGCCCTCCACAGACGCTGCCTGACCAATTGAGTCCCTCCAGCACTTTGTGTTTTGCTCAAGATTCCAGCGTCTGCTGTTCCTTGCCTATTCTCTTGGGGTTTATGTCATCCCACTTTCTCAACCTGGAGCATGGGCACATAGAAACATAGAAAATAGGTGCAGGAGTAGGCCATTCGGCCCTTCGAGCCTGCACCGCCATTCAGTATGATCATGGCTGATCATCCAACTCAGTATCCTGTACCTGCCTTCTCTCCATACCCCCTGATCCCTTTAGCCACAAGGGCCACATCTAACTCCCTCTTAAATATAGCCAATGAACTGGCCTCAACTACCTTCTGTGGCAGAGAATTCCACAGATTCACCACTCTCTGTGTGAAAAAAACCTTTCTCATCTCGGTCCTAAAAGACTTCCCCCTTATCCTTAAACTGTGACCCCTTGTTCTGGACTTCCCCAACATTGGGAACAATCTTCCTGCATCTAGCCTGTCCAACCCCTTAAGAATTTTGTAAGTTTCTATAAGATCCCCCCTCAGTCTTCTAAATTCCAGTGAGTACAAGCCGAGTCTATCCAGTCTTTCTTCATATGAAAGTCCTGCCATCCCAGGAATCAATCACCAAAGGTTGCGGGGAGAAGGCAGGAGAGTGGGGTCGAGAGGGGAAAATAGACCAGCCGTGACTGAATGGCGGAGCAGACTCGATGGGCTGAACGGCCTAATTCTGTCCCTGCGTCTTATATGTCCCTGTTGGTCTCTCTGCAACCTCTGGTTCTTGTTATTGTCTGCCTGATAAGATGCAAAGCCACCATCTGTGTGGACAGTAATGGCGTTGCGATGACATTGTAGTAAAGGAGTGGATGGTGTTTGCGGGGCTTGTGTTCGTCTGGTAACAATGTGTTCGTCTGGTAACAGAAGGTACACGCTCCATCGGCTGGTCGGCATTGAAAAGCGCCTTGACCGTTTGCGCGGCAGCCGCTACCTGCTGGAGCTGGAGCTGCTGTGGAACCAAAAGACCATCGTGCGCTTGTCCGAGTACATTTACAACCTCAACGGGAACGGCCACCAGGCGAGGGCGGGCGGCGACGTGAAGCCGAGGAGCATCTACCGGCAGAATCCCGCAGACAACCGCCCGGGGCTGCAGCTGTGTTCACCAACCGGGTTCAGCTGGCAGAGAAACGCCATGGTTCACTTTGTGGTCCCAGGTAAAGTGGCACATCGGCCCCCCTCACACAGGGCAACGGCCCTCTCGTCTAGGGGCGCGAGCGTTATATATTGTCATCAAACCGAGGCGAAACAAAACCCTTTCACAAGTCAAGTCAAGTCAAGTTTATTTGTCACATACACATACACGATGTGCAGTGAAATGAAAGTGGCAATGCCTGCGGATTGTGCACAAAAAAGAATTACAGTTACAGCATAAAAATTAAAGTTAATACAGAGAAGACAAAATGTAGTCCCTGGAGTTATAATAGTTAACAGTCCTGATGGCCTGTGGGAAGAAACTCCGTCTCATCCTCTCCGTTTTCACAGCATGACAGCGGAGGCGTTTGCCTGACCGTAGCAGCTGGAACAGTCCGTTGCTGGGGTGGTAGGGGTCCCCCATAATCTTGCTTGCTCTGGATCTGCACCTCCTGATGTATAGGTCCTGCAGGGGGATGAGTGTAGTTCCCATGGTGCGTTCTGCCGAACGCACTACTCTCTGCAGGGCCTTCCTGTCCTGGGCAGAGCTGTTTCACCCAGAGTTGTGAATTTTGTGGAATTCTCTGCCACAGAAGGCAGTGGAGGCCAATTCACTGGATGAATTTAAAAGAGAGTTAGATAGAGCTCCAGGGGCTGGTGGAATCAAGGGATATGGGGAGAAAGCAGGCACGGGTTACTGATTGTGGATGATCAGCCGTGATCACAATGAATGGTGGTGCTGGCTCCAAGGGCCGAATGGCCTCCTCCTGCACCTATAGTCTATGTTTCTATGTCCCAAACAGAGCAATGGCATTCTTACTTGCAGCTGCACTACAGAACGTGTGGCCCTGTCTGTCCATCTCCCCACACTCCCTGTCCCCTGACTCTTCAGTCTGAAGAAGGGCCTTGTTGTAAACATAGTACCTTGTAAACAACATAATAAACAAGAAGGGTCTCGACCCAGAACGTCACCCATTCCTTCTCTCCAGAGATGCCTCCTGTCCTGCTGAGTTACTCCAGCACTTTGTGTCTGTCTTCGGTGTAAACTGGCATCTGCAGTTCCTTCCTGCACAAAAAAACAAAAAGTGCAGCACTTACATACGTACATAAATAACTACTTACATCATAATCCTTTTCTCCAGAGATGCTGCCTGACCCACTGTTTCTCCAGCTTTTTGTGTCTATCTACATACATACATACATCAAACTAACAAACAATAATAGTGCCAAAAGACAAAACCAGTGCCCCCAAGTCTCTGCAGTTCAGAGCTTGTTTGAGGTTGTTGTGTTTAATATCCTGATGGCTGTGGGGAAGACGCTGTTCCTGAACCTGGACGTTACAGTTTTCAGGCTCCTGGACCTTCTTCCCAATGGCAGGGGTGAGATGAGAGTGTGGCCAGGGTGGTGTGGGTCAGTGAGAGTGTGGCCAGGGTGGTGTGGGTCAGTGAGAGTGTGGCCAGGGTGGTGTGGGTCAGTGAGAGTGTGGCCAGGGTGGTGTGGGTCAGTGAGAGTGTGGCCAGGGTGGTGTGGGTCAGTGAGTGTGTGGGCCAGGGTGGTGTGGGTCAGTGAGAGTGTGGCCAGGGTGGTGTGGGTCAGTGAGTGTGTGGGCCAGGGTGGTGTGGGTCAGTGAGTGTGTGGGCCAGGGTGGTGTGGGTCAGTGAGTGTGTGGGCCAGGGTGGTGTGGGTCAGTGAGTGTGTGGGCCAGGGTGGTGTGGGTCAGTGAGAGTGTGGCCAGGGTGGTGTGGGTCAGTGAGAGTGTGGCCAGGGTGGTGTGGGTCAGTGAGTGTGTGGGTCAGGGTGGTGTGGGTCAGTGAGAGTGTGGCCAGGGTGGTGTGGGTCAGTTAGAGTGTGGCCAGGGTGGTGTGGGTCAGTGAGAGTGTGGCCAGGGTGGTGTGGGTCAGTGAGTGTGTGGGCCAGGGTGGTGTGGGTCTCTAGGGTTGCCAACTGTCCAGTATTACCCAGGACATCCCGTATTTTGGGCTAAATTGGTTTAGAAACATAGAAATTAGGTGCAGGAGGAGGCCATTCGGCCCTTCGAGCCAGCACCAACATGCATTGTAATCGTGGCTGATCGTCCACAATCAGTAACCCGTGCCTGCCTTCTCCCCATACCCCTTGATTCCACTAGCCCCTAGAGCTCTATCTAACTCTCTCTTAAATCCATCCAGTGATTTGGCCTCCACCGCCCTCTGTGGCAGAGAATTCCACAAATTCACAACTCTCCGGGTGAAAAAGTTCCTTCTCACCTCATTTTAAATGGCCTCCCCTTTATTCGAAGACTGTGTGGCTCCTGGTTCTGGACTTGTGGTTACGGTTTGTCCCATAAGGGACCGCCCTTGTCCAATATTGTGTGGGGGGGTGCTGCAGGCCCAGACGCTCTAGGTTTCCGACATTTTGGCTCCGGACAGTGTAGGCCCGGAGGCCTGGGCGCCGCCAAACAGAGGTTGCCTAGCAACCCGCCTCCCGGCCGCCATTGGTGGCGCAGGAGCATGTGGCCGCTGGCTGGGTGAGGTCACGTGGGGCGCAGGGCGGTGACGTCACCTTGTCTTTCTATTTGGGAGTGAGATAGTTGGCGATCCCCACACACACCGCACCTGAGATTGGGGTTGAACCTGGGTCTCTGGCGCTGTGAGGCAGCAACTCCACCAGTTGCATCACTCTGTTGTCATTCGGCAAATTGTGGAAATGAATATTGATGAGTAAAGCTATTAGCAGCTCAGTAAGATATGTTTTACTCTAAATCTAAATAATTTAGTTCCATGATATCGAGTAATCATCTCCAACACTAATGAAGCAATATTATACAGGTATGCAGCGATCAATTACTTAATAAGATGTTTCTATTTATAGAAACAAAGAAGTGCAGATGCTGGTTTATACCAAAGATAGACCCAAAGTGCTGGAGTAACTCAGCGGGTCAAGCAGCATCTCTGGAGAACAAGGATGAGTGACGTTTCGGGCCGGGACCCTTCTTCAGTCTGACTCAAAACGTCACCCATTCTTTTTCTCCAGAGATGCTGCCTGACCCACTGAGTTACTCCAAAAATTCACTGGAATTTAGAAGGATGATATTATAGAAACATATAAGATTCTTTAGAGATTGGACAGGCTAGATGCAGGAAAAATGTTCCCCATGTTGGGGGAGTCCAGAACCAGGGGTCACAGTTTAAGAATAAGGGCTAAGCCATTTAGGATTGAGATGAGGAATAATTTCTTCACCCAGAGAGTTGTGAAGCTGTGGAATTCTCTGCTACAGAAGGCAGTGAAGGCCAATTCTCTGGATGTTTTCAAGAGAGAGTTAGGTATAGCTCTTCGGGCTAACGGAATCAGGGGATATGGGGAGAAAGCAGGAACGGGGTACTGATTTTGGATGATCAGCCGTGATCATATTGAACGGCGGCGCTGGCTCGAAGGGCCGAAAGGCCTACTCCTGCACCTATTTTCTACATTTCTAAATTTGTGTTTATCTATTTATTCAGAGCTTGGTTTGAGCAACACTAAGACAATGTGCATGGTGGTTGCTGTGTGCGCTTCATAGTTTCGTCTCGAGATATGGCCTTTTTAAGATGATTTACTTTGTGGATTTAACACTGTTTGTAGTCCAATTACTCATTAATTGCTGCATGCGCAGTTTGCCTGTGGTTAGTTTTGTGTTAGTCAAAGGCAATATATTTAACGCGATACTCAATCAGTTCCATCAATTATTTACCTCTCCAAACAAGATTCTTCGGCAGGTTGTGCACCTTTTATTTTTAACTTCATGGCTATAAATGTAATATAAGAACTTATAATAACATTAGCTCATTTCAGTTCAGATTAGTTTATTGTCACGTGTATCGAGGTGCAGTGAAAAGCTTTTGTTGCGTGCTGACCAGTCAGCGGAAAGACAATACTTGATTACAATCGATCCATTTACAGTGTATGGATACCTCGTTGTGCTTATTATTCTGTGTCTGTCTTCCTATGTTCAGTCTTGTGTTAAATTTGTCATTTGTCATTAACGCAGAGGCATCTAGCATTTTACAAGTGTTTGATTTATGCATTTTAGACAATAGATAATAGGTGCAGGAGGAGGCCATTCGACCCTTCGAGCCAGCACCGCCATTCAATGTGATCATGGCTGATCATTCTCAATCAGTACCCCGTTCCTGCCTTCTCCCCATACCCCCTGACTCCACTATCATTAAGAGCTCTATCTAGCTCTCTCTTGAAAGCATCCAAAGAATTGGCCTCCACTGCCTTCTGAAGCAGAGAATTCCACAGTTTTACAATTCTCTGAGTGAAAAGGTTTTTCCTCATCTCTGTTCTAAATGGCCTGCCCCTTATTCTTAAACTGTGGCCCCTGGTTCTGGACTCCCCCAACATTGGGAACATGTTTTCTGCCTCTAGCGTGTCCAATCCCTTAATAATCTTATATGTTTCAATAAGATCCCCTCTCATCCTTCTAAGTTCCAGTGTTTTCATAAGGCTTTCTGAAAGTCCAGGTACACCACATCCACTGGCTCTCTCTTGTCCATTTTCCTAGTTACATCCTCAATAAATTCCAGAAGATTAGTCAAGCATGATTTCTCCTTCATAAATCCATGCTGACTCAGAACGATCCTGTTACTACTATTTTTGAAATATGGCGTTTGATCATTTAATACCAAGGCTTGGTTTGCTCGATCGCTCGTAAATAATGTGCTCAAATTCCCAGCTGACAGCGTGGTCACATGTATGTTTCATTGAGGTGTTTTTGAATTGCGTGCTGGGTGTCAAGCACGTAACCCCCGTGTACAACGCGAGGTGGCTGTGGCGTGCTGATGGACACTGTACTGTACAAATCCACAACCAGGGAACTCAAAGTGTGCAGGAGGTTCCGGTTAATACCGAAGATAAGACACAAAATGTCGGAGTAACTCAGCGGGACAGGCAGCATCTCTGGAGAGGAGGAATGGGTGACGTCTCGGGTCGAGACCCTTCTTCAGGCAGCATAGAAACATAGACAATAGGTGCAGGAGGAGGCCATTCGGCCCTTCGAGCCAGCACCGCCATTCAATGTGATCATGGCTGATCATCCACAATCAATAACCCGTTCCTGCCTTCTCCCCATATCCCTTGATTCCACTAGCCCCCAGAGCTCTATCTAACTCTCTCTTAAATTAATTCAGTGAATTGGCCTCCACTGCCCTCTGTGGCAGAGAATTCCACAAATTCACAACTCTCTGGGTGAAAAAGTTCCTTCTCAACTCAGTTTCAAATGGCCTCCCCTTTATTCTTAGATTGTGGCCCCTGGTTCTGGACTCGCCCAACATTGGAAACATTTTTCCTGCATCTAGCTTGTCCAGTCCTTTTATAATTTTATATGTCTCTATAAGATCCCCCTCATCTTTCTAAACTCCAGTGAATACAAGCCTAGCCTTTTCAATCTTTCCTCGTATGACAGTCCCGCCATCCCAGGGATCAATCTCGTGAACCTACGCTGCACTGCCTCAATTACAAGGATGTCCTTCCTCAAATTAGGAGACCAAAACTGTACACAATATTCCAGATGTGGTCTTACCAGGGCCCTATACAACTGCAGAAGAACCTCTTTACTCCTATACTGAAATCCTCTCATTATGAAGGCCAACATTCCATTAGCTTTCTTCACTGCCTGCTGTACCTGCACGCCAACTTTTAGTGACTGGTGTACAAGGACACCCAGGTCTCGCTGCACCTCCCCCTTACCTAACCTGACACCATTGAGATAATAATCTGCCTCCTTGTTTTTGCCGCCAAAGTGGATAATCTTACATTTATCTACATTATACTGCAACTGCCACGCATCTGCCCACTCACTCAACCTGTCCAAGTCACCCTGCAACCTCCTAACATCCTCTTCACAGTTCACACTGCCACCCAGCTTTGTGTCATCTGCAAACTTGCTAGTAAATAGGTGTAGTAAATACTATGGTAAACAGTTGGGGCCCCAACACCGAGCCTTGCGGCACTCCACTCGCCACTGCCTGCCATTCTGAAAAGGGCCCGTTTACTCCTACTCTTTGCTTCCTGTCTGCCAGCCAATTCTCTACCCATGTCTACACCCTACCCCCGAACACATGTTCACATGTGCTCTAATTTTGCTCACCAATCTCTTGTGTGGGACCTTATCAAAGGCTTTCTGAAAGTCTAGATACACTACATCCACTGGCTCCCCTTCATCCATTTTACTTGTCACATCATCAAAAAATTCCAGAAGATTAGTCAAGCATGATTTCCCTTTCATAAATCCATGCTGACTTGGACTTATCCTTTTACTGCTATCCAAATGCACCGTTATTACCTCTTTAATAATTGACTCCAGCATCTTCCCCACCACTGATGTCAGGCTACAGCATCTGCAGTTTTTTTCCTGGAGACTACAGACTTTTGGTTATTGGGGAGAGCTACTACTCACTTTTTATGTGTGGCTTTGACAGTCACAGCCAGATTTCTCTTTCTGTTTTCTACTGTGCACAGCTGTCAACAGCTGGACCACCTGGTGAGAGTCAGGAATGACGTTGGTGATGTTTGTCTTCATTCCACAGTGAAAAACCAGGCGCGGTGGGTGCAGCAGTTTATCAATGATATGGAGGACCTATACGCAGTTACTGGAGATGAATACTTCAGCGTTGTCATCATTGATTACAGCAGCACTGACATGGATGTGGAGAAAGCTTTGAAGAACAGCACCTTGACCAGGTGTTGCCTCCATTTCACAAACACGCAAAGTGCTGGAGGAACTCAACGGGTCAGGCAGCGTCTGTGGAGGCAAATGGACAGGCAACGTTTCGGCTCGAGACCCTACCTCAGACTGACCAAGGTCCCTCCACCCAAAATATGGTCCATCCTTTCGTTCATTCAATAGACAATAGGTGCAGGAGGAGGCCATTCGGCCCTTCGAGCCAGCACCGCCATTCAATGTGATCATGGCTGATCATTCTCAATCAGTACCCCGTTCCTGCCTTCTCCCCATACCCCCTGACTCCGCTATCCTTAAGAGCTCTATCTAGCTCTCTCTTGAATGCATTCAGAGAATTGGCCTCCACTGCCTTGTGAGGCAGAGAATTCCACAGATTCACAACTCTCTGACTGAAAAAGTTTTTCCTCATCTCAGTTCTAAATGGCCTACCCCTTATTCTTAAACTGTGGCCCCTTGTTCTGGACTCCCCAACATTGGGAACATGTTTCCTGCCTCTAACGTGTCCAACCCCTTAATAATCTTATACGTTTCGATAAGATCTCCTCTCATCCTTCTAAATTCCAGTGTATACAAGCCTAGTCGCTCCAGTCTTTCAACATATGACAGTCCCGCCATTCCGGGAATTAACCTAGTAAACCTACGCTGCACGCCCTCAATAGCAAGAATTCCCTCCGCAGATGCTGCCTGACCCACTGAGTTCCTCCAGCGGTAAAATGGAGATGCAAGGAACTGCAGATGCTGGGAGCCTTGAGCAGGACACAAAGTGCTGGAGGAACCCAGTGGGTCAGGCAGTGTCTGTGGAGGGAAATGGAATCTGAATGGCCCCGACCCAGAACGTCACCCATCCATTCCCTCCACAGATGCTGCCTGGCCCGCTGGGTTCCTCCAGCGCTTTGTGTTCTGCTCAAGATTCGGGCATCTGCAGTTACTTGTGTCTCGATTCCCTGAACATAATGATTTCGGGCAGTGAGCTGTGAAGGAAAAGCAAAGTCTAACGTGCGATTGTGATTTCTACACAGGTATCAGTACGTGAGACGGGACGGGAACTTTGAGCGATCAGCTGGCTTGCAGTCAGGAATTGATGTAATACAGGTAAGAAAGGATAACGTGCCAAATGTCATCATAACGTTGAACGTACAGTGGTGCAGCGGGTAGAGCTGCTGCCTCTCGGCGCCAGACACCAGGGTTCCATCATGACTGTGGAAGATAACTGCAGATGCTGGTTTCCACCAGCCTTCATCCGAACATTGAACACACAATACCTTGTACAATGTTCATCTGTTGTCAAATTACACCTACAAAGGCAAGAATTTGGGAAATTAAGTTGCTTTCCTTAAAGAATCTCTGTTGCACATTCCGATGTTCAGTTTAGTTTAGAGATACAGTGCGGAACAAGGCCCATCGGCCCACCAAGTCCGCACCGACCAGCGATCCCCGCACACTAACACTATCCTACACACACCAAGGACAATTTTACATCTGTACCAAGCCAATTAACCTACACACCTGCACGTCTTTGGAGTGTGGGAGGAAACCGGAGATCTCGGGGAAAACCCACGCAGGTCACGGGGAGAACGTACAAACTCCGTACAGACGGCGCCCGTAGTCGGGATGGAACCCGGGTCTCTGGCGCTGTGAGGCAGCAATTCTACCGCTGCGCTTACTGAAGTTGCTTCATGTTTAAAGCAGCAATTGGCATTTTGCCAGAGATTTCTTTGTTTTGGCAAATTTGTGGATTGTGGTTTGAAAATTGTGCTGATAATTCTTTGATGGATGGCACCTCCGCCAGTCTGGTCTCCAACAGCATTCCTTGGGTTTACCTGGCAACTGTCCCATAGCCTGTGAGGTGTAGGGTTGCCAACTTCCTCACTCCCAAATAAGGGACAAGGTGACGTCACCGCCCCACGCCCCACGTGACCTCACCCAGCCAGCGGCCACGTGCTCCCGCTCCACCAATGGCGGCTGCCCGGGCTGGGAGGCGGGTTGCTACGTAACCTCCGTTAGGGGGCCTCTGGGCCTACACTGTCCAGGCCTACAGTGTCCAGGCCTACAGCGAACCCCAGGCCTACAGTGTCCAGGCTTACAGTGTCCAGGCCTACAGCGGCCCCCAGGCCTACAGTGTCCAGGCCAACAGTGTCCAGGCCTACAGCGGCCCGCAGGCCTACAGTGTCCAGGCCTACAGTGTCCAGGCCTACAGTGTCCGGGATTACAGTGTCCAGGCCTACAGTGTCCGGGCCTACAGCGGCCCCCAGACCTCCAGTGTCCAGGCCTACAGTGTCCAGGCTTACAGTGTCCAGGCTTACAGTGTCCAGGCCTACAGCGGCCCCCAGGCCTACAGTGTCCAGGCCAACAGTGTCCAGGCCTACAGCGGCCCGCAGGCCTACAGTGTCCAGGCCTACAGTGTCCAGGCCTACAGTGTCCGGGCTTACAGTGTCCAGGCCTACAGTGTCCGGGCCTACAGCGGCCCCCAGACCTCCAGTGTCCAGGCCTACAGTGTCCAGGCCTACAGTGTCCGGGCTTACAGTGTCCAGGCCTACAGTGTCCGGGCCTACAGCGGCCCCCAGGCCTCCAGTGTCCAGGCCTACAGTGTCCAGGCCTACAGTGTCCAGGCCTCCAGTGTCCAGGCCTACAGTGCCCCCCCCCCCCCCCCGGCCTAATACGGGACATTTGCCCTACAGTCACACCAATTAAAAAGCAACAGAACACACAAAATAACATTTAACATAACATTTACCATTTTAATTCCAGGATGAACACAGCATAATATTCCTCTGTGACCTGCACATAAACTTCCCGCCGTACTTAATCGACAGCATCAGGAAGCACTGTGTGGAGGGGAAGATGGCCTTTGCCCCGATAGTGATGAGGTTGAACTGTGGCGCGTCAGCACAAGAACCTGATGGTGGGTCCAAACAGGGGAACGTACCAACACCGTCCGGTCAATCTAACGCTTGGCTCGATGCAAGGAACGGCAGATGCTGCTTTACAGCGTTACTGGAGTGATTCCCTGGGTCAGGACAGCATCTGAGGAAGGGGCTCGTCAGCTGTTCCCCTTCACCCTCTCCTCCTCTTCACCCTCTCCTGCCCCGCTGAGTTACTCCAGCATGTTGTGTCAATCTCCGGTGTAAATCAAGAGAGAGCCTTCAAGAGAGAGCTAGATAGAGCTCTTAAAGATAGCGGAGTCAGGGGGTATGGGGAGAAGGCAGGAACGGGGTACTGATTGAGAATGGCCGAATGGCCTCCTCCTGCACCTATTGTCTATTGTCTAAATCGGCATCCGCAGTTATTTCTTACCAATGCAGACAGAAATGCAGGTTCATGCAGGGAGAAAGACCTCGTATTTTTTCGTGATTAGTCAGGATGTCGGAGGTAACAGGGACAAGGTTGGGGAACGGGGTTGAGAGGGAAAATAATTTTGCTCAGGCACGATGGGCCGAATGGCCTAATTCTGGTCTGATGTCTTTATGGTTGTGTAGGTTAGGAACCAATGCAGCTCAGAGTGCACTTGTTGGATTTAGCAGCAAAGAGCCCTCGGTACCAACACAGCTCCACCACCGATGTCCCGGCAATCGGTGGTCCCGCACCTCCTTTAATCCGGACAAAATCATGAGAGTGCGCTTGAAATCCCCCTCCGGAAGCCCCCCCCCCCCCCCGACAACAACGTGCCCCAGGGCCGGGAGAGGCGGCTGATCCCCACCTCACCGGGACTCTCGCGGCCGATCGGCGGGTGGACTCTGCCCCCTGCAGCTGGGGCTGTGCAACTCCGGCCCGGCCCGAGCCGGCAGATCCTTTCCGGCCGGCCGGTATCTTGGCCCCTCCCCTCAGCGGCCTAGGTGGAACGTCCCGGTAACGTGAGACTCCTCTCGGAGGCCGCGACCTCTGTTGGTCTGGCAACACGTATAATCCAGAAAGGCTCCGGGACCAAGCGTGGTGGACAATCGGCAGTGGACTGGACAGACTGGACCAAGGGTGGTGGACAATCGGCAGTGGACTGGACAGACTGGACCAAGGGTGGTGGACAATCGGCAGTGGACTGGACAGACTGGACCAAGGGTGGTGGACAATCGGCAGTGGACTGGACAGCGTAGGTTTACTAGGTTAATTCCCGGAATGGCGGGACTGTCATATGTTGAAAGACTGGAGCGACTAGGCTTGTATACACTGGAATTTAGACGGATGAGAGAAGATCTTACCGAAACGTATAAGATTATTAAGGGGTTGGACACGTTAGAGGCAGGAAACATGTTCCCAATGTTGGGGGAGTCCAGAACAAGGGGCCACAGTTTAAGAATAAGGGGTAGGCCATTTAGAACGGAGATGAGGAATAACTTTTTCAGTCAGAGAGTTGTGAATCTGTGGAATTCTCTGCCTCAGAAGGAGGCCAATTCTCTGAATGCATTCAAGAGAAGCTAGATAGAGCTCTTAAGGATAGCGGAGTCAGGGGGTATGGGGAGAAGGCAGGAACGGGGTACTGATTGAGAATGATCAGCCATGATCACATTGAATGGCGGTGCTGGCTCGAAGGGCCGAATGGCCTCCTCCTGCACCTATTGTCTATCGTCTATCGACAGACTGTACCAAGGGTGGTGGACAATCGGCGGTGGACTGCACTTTGTTTCAGTTAGTCCACCTTTCCAAGAATTTCAAGTCCCTGTGTGAAGTGTTAAAATTACTGGTGACAATTACCAGTAAACTGGATTTCTTATAAATTGATATGATTTAAAGTTACAATAGTAATTTAAAGTTAGTAATGTGATTGTATTTTAAATCATGATTTTAAATCATTTAATTTAACATGATTTTATTTTGATTCATGATTTAAAATGATATAATAACATGATTTTATTTTGAATCATGATTTAAAATCATTTAACTTAACAACATGATTTTATTTTTAAATGATGATTTAAAATCATTTAATTTAATAAGATTTTTATTTTGAATCAGTAATGTAAATTTAATCAGTAACATGCGATTCCTGTGGCCCAGGGGATGTACTTGTGTGAAGTAACTGATTGGAGCAGAATTAGGCCATTCGGCCCATCAAGTCTCTACTCTGCCATTCAATCATAGCTGATCTATCTCTCCCTCCAAACCCCATTCTCCTGCCTTCTCCCCATAACCCCTGCCACCCATACTAATCAAGAATCTATCTATCTCTGCCTTAAAAATATCCACTGACTTGGCCTCCACGGCCTTCTGTGGCAAAGAATTCCACAGATTCACCACCCTCTGACTAAAGAAATTCCTCCTCATCTCCTTCCTAAAAGAACGCCCTTCAATTCTGAGGCTGTGACCTCTGGTCCCAGACTCTCCCACCAGTGGAAACATCCTCTCCACATCCACTCTATCCAGGCCTTTCATTATTCTGTAAGTTTCAATGAGGTCCCCCCTCATTCTTCTAAACTCCAGCGAGCACTTTGCTGGCTTTACCTTGCACCTGATCATGTATCTACACACTGTAAATGGATTGATTGTAATCGTGTATTGTCTTTGTGCTGACTGGTTAGCATGCAACAAAAGCTTTTCACTGTACCTCGGTACACGTGACAATAAACTAAACTGGAACATGATTCACTGCAAATCTGCAGGGTACTGGGAAATGAACGGCTTTGGATTGCTGGGAATCTACAAATCCGATCTTAACAGAATTGGTGGGATGAACACAAAGGAATATCGTGATCGCTGGGGGGGTGAGGACTGGGAACTACTGGACAGGTAATAGATGCCGTCAAACATCAATGCAAACTTGCTCTAAGTTAGGGTTGCCAACTTCCTCACTCCCAAATAAGGGACAAAGGGTGACGTCACTGCCCCGCGCCCCACGTGACCTCACCCAGCCAGCGGCCACGTGCTCCCGTTCCACCAATGGCGGCAGCCCGGGCCGGGAGGCGGGTTGCTATGCAACCTCCATTAAGCGGTGCCCGGGCCTACAGCAGCCCCTGGGCCTACAGTGTGCGGGCCTACAGCAGCCCCCGGGCCTACAGTGTCCGGGCCGACAGTGTGCGGGCCTACAGCAGCCCCCGGGCCTACACGTGTCCGGGCCGACAGTGTGGGGCCTACAGCAGCCCCCGGGCCTACAGTGTCCGGGCCGACAGTGTGCTGGCTTACAGTGCCCCCCCCCCCCCCCCGGGCCTAATACGGGACAAGGGCGGTCCCATACGGGACAAACCAACTTAGCACAAAATAGGGGATGTCCCCGCTAATATGGGACAGTTGGCAACCCTAATTGCAAAGGTCATTTTGAATTTGCCCCTTTAGTTGTGAAACTCACCCTTGTGCCATTTCACCTGGTTGTTTTGTTCTGAAAGTTAAAAGTCATTGTAGTTTAGAGATACAGCGTGGAAACAGGCCCCTTTGGCCCACCGAATCCGCACCGACAGGTGATCCCCGCACACTAACACTATCCTACACACTTTAGGGACACATTTTAATGTTTTACAAAGCCAATTAACCTTCAAATCTGTACGTCGTTGGAGTGTGGGAGGAAACCGCAGTACCCGGAGAAAAAGGTCACGGAGAGAACGTACAAACTCCGTACAGACAGCGCCCATAGTCAGGATTGAACCCGGGTCTCCAGCTCTGTGAGCTAGCAACTCTACAACTGCACCAAAGACGTACAGGTTTGTAGGTTAACTGGCTTGGTTGTAAATGTGAATTGTCCTGAGTGTGCGCAGGGTAGTGTTAATGTGCGGGGTGAATGCACATTCACATGCACATTCACATGCACATTCACATGCACATTCACATGCACATTCACATGCACATTCAGAGATTTAATTAATCTCTAAATTAAACTAAATCAAAAGTAACATGATTTATTTTTTTGCCCTTTTTTGTGGTTGTTTGCAGGATTTTCGAAGCTGGGTTGGAAGTGGAGAGATTATACATGAGGAACTTCTTCCATTATTTCCACACGAAACGTGGCATGTGGAACAACAAATAAGGGGGGAAACCATGGTGACTGTCGGAAGCCTGAACCACACGCACTTTATCCATCAGGGGGACTGAACTGCCCTCTCCAGAAACAAGTGAAGTTCAACGGAAGGTGCATCTGAAATCAGTGCATTTGCTGCTCACAATTCTCAGGCTACTAACGGTCTTCTGATCCCCTGGCGAAAGGAAATATTATAAAGGACCACTCTCCAGTCTTGTTTGTAAGTGGTGACAAATTTTTTTCTAGAAAACGATATCTATTTTTTTATTCAAAGCAATACCATGATGCTGTTGGGGCCTCAGAGGGGAGTCACGCTGCAGTCCAGTGAAGCAGATTGTCCTTTCCCACGGAGCCAGTGATTGACGTCACGCTGAACTCCCAACAGGGATTACGCTTCGAATAACGTCCTCTGCTCAGTTCTCAGCCACTGTGTGGCTTCATCGGATTCGTGGCTGCTGAGATTTACTGCACCCCCTGTGAAATACCCATGTGCCTTTCACTACTCCCAGGACTCACACAATAACCTACAAACCTTCCACGTTTCTCCTTCCGGTGGAATGAATTACAAGGCTCAATTGGAAGCTAACTTTTTTCCAAAGTGAAGTGCTCGAATTTTGGGTAAAGGACGAACTATTGATTATTTTTTATTTTAATGTTCTGTGGTTTTATTCTCGAGAAGATGTATTCATTTTAATTAACATTTTAGCAATCTATTCGGTAAGATTGGATAAGTGCGCCTAGAATTTGGATTGTATGTTTTTTTTAAAAGTATTTATCAGTGCTATACAGCCCAAAGTTGGTTTAACCTGGAGTAAATTGTGTTAACAATAATTCTGAGGTGAGATCACACTATTGTAAAATTAAAATAGGCAATTCTGGGTTATGGTATAAGTTAGCCGAACTTATATGTTTCCTAGTGAAAGATAAACCTCTAATGTCTTGAGCATTCTTGCAACACTTATTCGAAGGTTTTCTAACCAAAGCAAAGCTCCCAGATTCAGGAAATAATTTGGCAGGTACTGCAAAACAACGAGAGAATTCAGTTGCAATTACTAGGGTTTAGTTTAGTTTAGTTTAGAGATACAGCACGGAAACAGGCCCTTCATCCCATCGAGTCTGTGCTGACCAGCGATCCCCGCACACCAACACTATCCTACACACACTAAGGACAATTTACAATTATTACCAATCCAATTAACCTACACACCTGTACGTCTTTGGAGTGTGGGAGGAAACTGGTGATCCCAGAGAAAACCCACGCAGGTCACGAGGAGAACGTACAAACTCTGTACAGACAGCACCCGTAGTCAGGATGGAACCCGGGTCTCTGGCGCTGTGAGGCAGCAACTCTACCGCTGCGCCACCGTGCCGCACGCTGCTCTCAGCAGGAAACCACAAAGCATCTCCAAGTCCCACTGGAGACTGCTCACAGACATCCCCCCTCCCATCCCAAAGTACCGAGTGTGCACAAACACTTGCATGTGGGACTAGAGCTAGGTCACAGCGTGGAAACAAGCCCTTCAGCCCAACTTGCTCACACCGCCCAACATGTCCCAGCTACACTAGTCATAGAGTGATACAGTGTGGAAACAGGCCCTTCAGCCCAACTTGCTCACACCGCCCAACATGTCCCAGCTACACAAGTCATAGAGTGATACAGTGTGGAAACAGGCCCTTCAGCCCAACTTGCCCACACCGCCCAACATGTCCCAGCTACACTAGTCATAGAGTGATAGTGTGGAAACAGTCATGATCACATTGAATGGCGGTGCTGGCTCGAAGGGCCGAATGGCCTCCTCCTGCACCTATTGTCTATCGTCTATCGACAGACTGTACCAAGGGTGGTGGACAATCGGCGGTGGACTGCACTTTGTTTCAGTTTGTCCACCTTTCCAAGAATTTCAAGTCCCTGTATGAAGTGTTAAAATTACTGGTGACAATTACCAGTAAACTGGATTTCTTATAAATTGATATGATTTAAAGTTACAATAGTAATTTAAAGTTAGTAATGTGATTGTATTTTAAATCATGATTTTAAATCATTTAATTTAACAACATGATTTTATTTTGAGTAATGAATTAAAATGATATAATAACATGATGTTATTTTGAATCATGATTTTAAATCATTTAACTTAACAACATGATTTTATTTTGAATGATGATTTAAAATCATTTAATTTAATAAGATTTTATTTTGAATCAATAATATGAATTTAATCAGTAACTCGGCGGGTCAGGCAGCATCTCTGGAGAGAAGGAATGGGTGACGTTTAGGGTCGAGACCTTTCTTCTGAGCGGAAACATCACCCATTCCTTGGCAAAATTAGAGTACATGGTATTGGGGGTTGGGTACTGACATGGATAGAAAATTGGTTGGCAGACAGAAAGCAAAGAGTGGAGATAAATGGGTCCCTTTCAGAATGGCAGGCAGTAACTAGTGGGGTACCGCAAGGCTCGGTGCTGGGACCGCAGCTATTTACAATATACATTAATGACTTGGATGAAGGGATTAAAAGTACCATTAGCAAATTTGCAGATGATACAAAGCTGGGTGGCAGTGTGAACTGCGAGGAAGATGCTATGAGGTTGCAGAGTGACTTGGACAGGTTGTGTGAGTGGGCGGATGCAGTTTAATGTGGATAAGTGTGAGGTTATCCACTTTGGTGGTAAGAATAGGAAGGCAGAGTATTATCTGCATGGTGTTGTTAAGAAAAGGGGACGTACAACGAGATCTGGGTGTCCTAGTGCATCAGTCAATGAAAGGAAGCATGCAGGTACAGCTGGCAGTGAAGAAAGCCAATGGAATGTTGGCCTTCATAACAAGAGGAGTTGAGTATAGGAGCAAAGAGGTCCTTCTGCAGTTGTACAGGGACCTAGTGAGACCGCACCTGGAGTACTGTGTGCAGTTTTGCAATGAAGGGATTTTATTCAAAACGATGCAATGAAACACTGCAACCTTTGGATGACTCTGTATGTATATGTGAAGGGTCGTGCAAAACAGTCCTGGCAGGAGGGCCTCTGGGTTTGGTTCAGTTCTCTGGTGATCCAAGCATCTGCGAATGCTAGTCACTGGAGCGACAAACACTGCTGGGGGAGCCAGTGGGCCGAGCAGCATCTGTGGAGGCAAAAAGGGACAGCCAGCGTTTCAGATCAGGGTCCTGCACCAATTCTGATGGGTCTTGACCCATACGTCGAGCTTCCCTCCAGTGGCGCAGCGGGTAGAGCCGCTGCCTCAAGAAGCCCGAGACCCGGCTTCCATCCCGATCTCCGGCGCTGTCTGTGTGGGTGGAGTTCGCACGCTCTCCCCGTGACCTGCGTTTCCACCCACATTCCAAAGATGTGCCGGGGGTTGTAGGTTAATTGCCCCATCTGCAGATTGCCCCTTAGTGTAGACACAAGATGCTGGAGTAACACAGCGGGTCAGGCAGCATCTCGGGAGAGAAGGAATGGGTGACGTTTCGGGTCGAGACCCTTCTTGAGACTGATCGACATTTCGGGTCGAGACCCTTCTTCAGACTGATGGCGTTTCGGGTCGAGACCCTTCTTCAGACTGACCTTTGCCTGCCACTTTGTGGGGTACGTCGAACATTCCCTGTTCCAGGCATACACTGGCCCTGTCCCCGAACTCTACCTCCGAAAATACACATCTTGCCCCTTAGTGTGTAGGGAATGGATGGGAAAGTGGGATAACACAGCACTGGTGTGAACGGGTGTTCGATGGTCGGCATGGACCCGGTGGGCCGAAGGGCCTGTTTCCCTGCTATCCCTCTAAACTACACTAAACTTCCACAGACCCTGCCCGACCCTTTGAGTCTTCCCAGCAGTTTGTTTACTGATTCACACACAGCCAGGCTGCCTTACCGCACCATATATATATATTTTTTCTTTGAGGACCACTTAATACTTTAGGTTGCGACCATTTGCTTGGTTGCATTTATAGGTGAATAAACATGCAGGATGTAGAAGCATTGTTGCTGCACTGTTAGTAACCAAGTACCTCAGCGGTTGGCCTTAGATAACGCTCACACATCGTGCCAGCATTTATTTTTCTATGGACATAGGACGTAGCGGTTGCCAACTATCCCACTCCCAAATACGGGACAGGGTGGCGTCACCGCCCCGCGCCCCACGTGACCTCACCCAGCCAGCGGCCACGTGCTCCCGCTCCACCAATGGCGGCCGCCCGGGCCGGGAGGCGGGTTGCTACACAACCTCCGTTAGGCAAACACACTCGGCCCCGCTCCCCGTTAGCCTACACTGTCCTGACCGACAGCGGCCCGCGGGCCTAATACGGGACAAGGGCGGTCCCGTACGGGACAAACCAATCTAGCCCAAAATATAGGATGTCCCAGCTAATACGGGACAGTTGGCAACACTAATAGGATGTGAGGAAATTAGGTACTTTTCAAACTCATCTCGGGTACGTAAATCACAGAGGGAGACTGGAAGAACCATTAGTGCTCATAAGGTCATAAGTGATAGGGGCAGAATTAGGCCATTCGGCCCATCAGTCTACTCTGCCATTCAATCATGGCTGATCTATCTCTCCCTCCCAACCCCATTCTCCTGCCTTCACCCCATAACCCCTGACACCCGCACTGATCAAGAATCTATCTCTGCCTTAAAAATATCCACTGACTTGGCCTCCACAGCCAGCTGTGGCAATGAATCCCACAGATTCACCACCCTCTGACTAAAGAAATTCCTCCTCATCTCCTTCCTGAAGGAACGTCCTTTAATTCTGAGGCTGTGCCCTCTGGTCCTAGACTCTCCCACTAGTGCAAACATCCTCTCCACGTCCACTCTACCCTGGCCACTCACTGTTCGGTAATGTTGTGGGAATATTTTTTATTGTTCGAAACCCTTTTCAGGAAAAGCCCTTTTCAATGTAGAATTTGTTTTTAAACTGTACCTGTAAAATGTGGTGTAATCTTTAACAATGCTGGGATGAAGGGATGATGATTTCTGTGAAATTGTAATAAAAAAATGTGTAATTATGGTTTCTGGGAATAAAATACTTATTTTTAATTGAATGTGTTATTTATTACGCCTTCTCTTCAACAACCACTGGTAGGTGAATGATCCACTGCATAAGTGGGTGCAGATTTACCCCTTATCACTGCACTGTATCTTGTAAATGTGCAGTGTAGTTTGGAGATACAGCATGGAAACAGGCCATTCGGCCCACCGATTCCTTGCCGACAATTTGACCACAACGTTCACACTAGTTCTAAGTTGTCACGAAAAATGTTCCCAATGTCGGGGGAGTCCAGAACCAGGGGCCACACACAGTCTGAGGGCGTGCAGCGGAGGTTTACTAGGTTAATTCCCGGAATGGCGGGACTGTCATATGTTGAAAGACTGGAGCGACTAGGCTTGTATACACTGGAATTTAGAAGGATGAGAGGGGATCTTATCGAAACGTATAAGATTATTAAGGGGTTGGACACGTTAGAGGCAGGAAACATGTTCCCAATGTTGGGGGAGTCCAGAACAAGGGGCCACAGTTTAAGAATAAGGGGTAGGCCATTTAGAACGGAGATGAGGAAAACCTTTTTCAGTCAGAGAGTTGTAAATCTGTGGAATTCTCTGCCTCAGAAGGCAGTGGAGGCCAATTCTCTGAATGCATTTAAGAGAGAGCTAGATAAAGCTCTTAAGGATAGCGGAGTCAGGGGGTATGGGGAGAAGGCAGGAATGGGGTCCTGATTGAGAATGATCACATTGAATGGCGGTGCTGGCTCGAAGGGCCGAATGGCCTACTCCTGCGCCTGTGGTCTATTGTCTAAGAATAAAGGGGAGGCCATTTAAAACTGAAGTGAGAAAAAACTTTTTCACCCAGAGAGTTGTGAATTTGTGGAATTCTCTGCTGCAGAAGGCAGCGGAGGCCAATTCACTGGATGAATTTAAAAGAGAGTTAGATAGAGCTCTAGGGGCTAGCGGAATCAAGGGATATGGGGAGAAGGCAGGCACGGGTTACTGATTGTGGATGATCAGCCATGCTCACAATGAATGGCGGTGCTGGGCTCAAAGGGCCAAATGGTCTCCTCCTGCACCTATTTTCTATGTGTTATCCCCTTTCTCACCCACTCCCTGCACACTCACAGAGAGGCCAATTAACCGTCAAACCCGCACGTCTTTGGGATGTGAGAGGAAACCAGAACGGCCGGAGGAAATGTGTAGGAAGGAAGTGCAGATGCTGGTTTAAACCGAAGATAAGACGCAAAACGCTGGAGTAACTCAGCGGGACAGGCAGCATCTCTGGAGAGAAGGAATGGGCGACGTTTCAGGTCAAGACCCTTCTTCAGACTGAAGACACCCGTTCGCACCAGTTCTATGTGATCCCAGTGATAATCACAGTGAATTGGAGCAGATTGTTCCACGTTGGGCAGCTGGTCCCTGTGGGGGGAAGAGGAAGAGGGGGGAAGGGGAAGAGGGGGGAAGAGGAAGAGGAAGAGGGGAGAAGAGGAAGAGGGGAGAAGAGGAAGAGGGGAGAAGAGGAAGAGGGGGGAAGAGGAAGAGGAAGTGGGGGGGAAGAGGAAGAGGGGGGAGAGGGAGGGAGAGAGAGAGAGAGAGAGAGACACACACACACATGGGGAGAGAGAGAGAGATAGCTCCACACACGGGGGGGGGGGGGGGGGGGGGAGAGAGCTCCACACACGGGGGGGGGGGGGGGGGGAGAGCTCCACACACAGGGGGGGGGGAGAGAGAGCTCCACACACGGGGGGGGGGGGGGGGGGGGGGAGAGAGAGCTCCACACACGGGGGGGGGGGGGGAGAGAGCTCCACACACGGGGGGGGGGGGGGGAGAGAGAGCTCCACACACGGGGGGGGGGGGGGGGGGGGAGAGAGAGCTCCACACACGGGGGGGGGGGGGGGGAGAGAGAGAGCTCCACACGGGGGGGGGGGGGGGAGCTCCACACACGGGGGGGGGGGGAGCTCCACACGGGGGGGGGGGGGGGAGAGAGCTCCACACACGGGGGGGGGGGGGAGAGCTCCACACACGGGGGGGGGGGGAGAGCTCCACACACGGGGGGGGGGGGGAGAGAGCTCCACACAAGTGCGACTCAGAGTCAGGACTGAGCTGAATCAAATGTTTACAAATAAGGTGGCGCAGCGGTAGAGTTGCCGCCTTACAGCGAATGCAGCGCCGGAGACCCGGGTTCCATCCTGACCACGGGTGCTGTCTGTACGGAGTTTGTACGTTCTCCCCGTGACCCGCGTGGGTTTTCTCCGGGCGCTCCGGTTTCCTCCCACACTCCAAAGGCGTGCAGGTTTGTAGGTTAATTGGCTTTGGTTAAATTGTAAATGGTCCCCAGTGTGCAGGATAGTGTTGGCGTGCGGGGTGATTGCAGGACAGCACGGATTCAGTGGGCCGAAGGGCCTGTTTCCTCCCTGCATCTCTAAAGTCTAAAGTTCAAGTGGTCAACTCTATCAAACTGTCACAGAGTTTCATAAATGCTGGCAGCATAATTGACGAAGCAGATTTTGGGGGGAAAAAATTGGCGTATTTGCGAATCAAATGATACGAGGCATAGACAGGGTAGACAGTCAGAGCCTTTCATCCAGGGCGGAAATGTCAAAGACCAAAGCCAATTAACCTGCAAACCCGCCCGTCTTTGGAGTGTGGGAGGAAACCGGAGCACCCGGAGAAAACCAACGCGGGTCACGGGGAGAACGTACAACAGCACCCGTACGCAGGCTCGGCGATCGTTTTGCTCAACACCTTCGCTCAGTACGCCTTAACCAACCTGATCTCCCGGTGGCTGAGCACTTCAATTCCTCCTCCCATTCCCAGTCTGACCTTTCTGTCATGGGCCTCCTCCAATGCCATAGTGAGGCCCACCGGAAATTGGAGGAACAGCACCTCATTTTTCGCTTGGGCAGCTTGCAGCCCAGTGGTATGAACATCGACTTCTCCAACTTTAGATAGTTCCTCTGTCCCTCTCTCCCCCTCCCCCTTCCCAGTTCTCCCTCTATCTTCCTGTCTCCACCTATATCCTTCCTTTGTCCCGCCCCCCCTGACATCAGTCTGAAGAAGGGTCTCGACCCGAAACGTCACCCATTCCTTCTCTCCTGAGATGCTGCCTGACCTGCTGAGTTACTCCGGCATTTTGTGAAATAAATACCTTCGATTTGTACCGGCATCTGCAGTTATTTTCTTACAGCGCCCGTAGTCGGGATTGAACCTGGGCCTCTGGTGCCGTGAGGCAGCAGCTCTACCTGCTGCGCCACCGAGCCGGCCATATATTTTTTGGAAACTTGATTCAGCTTTAAGATGAAACGTTGAAACGAGATGTGCGGGCAAGATGTTTTAACAAAGGCTTGGGGGCCTGGAACGTGCTGCCAGGGGTGGTGGTGGTGGTGTTGAAGAGGCTTTTGGGTAGGCACGTGGATATGCAGGGGAGGGAGGGATATGGATCACGTGCAGGCAGAGGGGATTAGTTTAACCTGGCCTCATGATCGGCACGGACACAGTGGGCCGAAGGGCCTGTTCCTCTGTTGCCCTGTCCCTGTGTAACATGAACTAAAATGACTTGTAAGTCATAAAACAAACCCCGTTTCAAAGTCCACCCCAATGACGGCCGCCCGGGCCGGGAGCACGTGACCGCTGGCTGGGTGAGGTCACGTGGGGCGCGGGGCGGTGACGTCACCCTTTGTCCCGTATTTGGGAGCGAGGAAGTTGGCAACCCTACTAATACGGGACAAGGGCGGACCAGTACGGGACAAACCAACTTAGCCCAAAATACGGGATGTCCCGGCTAATACGGGACAGTTGGCGACCCTAGCCTAGTCCCTACACGCCAAACATTAAATTGACAGCCAATGGAGTAAATGTAGGCCTGGGTGTATCAAGAACAACGCTGTATCAATGTGTATCAAGAAATACACGTGATGCTGAAAGTATTTCAGTGGAAGCATTGTGTCAGTGAAACACTGATAAATCATCTGTGGAATCAGCAGAATCCCACTCCCGCTCCAATCTACTTGGAAAGAAAGACGTGCATTCTTGTGGAGTAAAGCAAGCAGTCCAGAATATAAAGCTCCAGCAGGATTTATCATGCAGTAATGTGACCGATCACAAGGTGCTGAAGAAACTCAGCGGATCAGGCAGCATCTGTGGAGAACATGGACAGGTGGTGTTATGGGTCTAGACCCTTCTTCAGACTGACTGTAATGGGGGGGTGGAGGGGTAGTGGGGGAGAGAACTGGACAGAAAGGCGGGGGGTGGGGCAAATGTGTAGGAAGGAACTGCAGATGCACTGAAGATAGACAAAGTGCTGGAGTAACTCAGTGGGTCAGGCAGCATCTGTGGAGAACATGGATAGGTGACGTTTCACAGAGTGCTGGAGTAACTCAGCGGGTCAGGCAGCATCTGTGGAGAACATGGATAGGTGACGTTTCACAGAGTGCTGGAGTAACTCAGCGGGTCAGGCAGCATCTCTGGAGAACATGGGCAGGTGACATGGATTGGGTCGGGACCCTTCTTCCTTGTTTCTATACTGTGTTTTTGTTGTGTTGTTTTTCATCCAGCAGAGACGTTTTCTTTCTTTCTTTTGCTATCTCTAATACTTTAGCCTTCCCTTTGCTCAGTTGTTGCAGTGTATATTTAAATAGAGGCTGGTAAGTATATGGAACGAGCTGCCAGAGGAGGTAGTTTAGTTTGGTATAGAGATACAGAGCGGAAACAGGCCCTTCGGCCCACTGAGTCCATGCCGACCAGCGATCCCCGCACACTAACACTATCCTATACACACACACACACACTAGGGACACTTTTACAATTTTTACTGAAGCCAATTAACCTACAAACCTGCACGTCTTTGGAATGTGGGAGGAAACCGAAGATCTCGGAGAAAACCCACGCAGGTCACGGGGAGAACGTACAAACTCCGTACAGACGGCACCCGTAGTGGGGATTGAACCCGGGTCTCCGGCGCTGAAAGCACTGTAAGGCAGCAACTCTACCACTGCGCCACCCTGATTATTTGGTTCCTTTATTATGATGTGCATTAAAGGCCAGGGAAATCGTTTTTTTGCGCGCTGGTTAGCAAGATTGTCACCATCTCTAGACTTGACTCTTGTACAGCTTTCTCTGGCTTCCATGAATTGGGCAAAAGAAAACACTGAGATTTATATTAACAAAAGGATCTCCATGTCGACATTTTAATTTCTCTTTAATTATTTTCATTGCAATAAAACTCTCCTGAATCAAATGGGAGGCAAGAATGAAGTTAAACACACTCCACACATGACAAGCAGGGTACAAGGTAGACGCAAGGAACTGCAGATGCTGGAATCATGAGGAAAACACACAGAGTGCTGGAGTAACTTAGCTAGTCAGGCAGCATCTCTGGAGGACATGGACAGATGACATTTTGGGTCAGGACCCTTCTTCAGATCCATGTTCTCCAGAGCTGCTGCCTGACCTGAGTTACTCCAGCACTTTGTGTCTTTTTTTCATATGTCCTGAGCAGACAATTCAAAACAAGAAAAGGCACAAAGAGCGACTCAGAATGTAATCCCAGTCTGAGGAAGGGCCCCGACCTGAAACATCACCTATCCTTTTTCTCCACAGATGCTGCCCGACCCGCCGAGTGACTCCAGCACTCCGTGTCTGTCTACAAAGAGCAACTCCGCGGGTCAGTCAGCATCTCTGGAGGACATTTTTAAGGCAGAGATAGATAGATTCTTGATTAGTGCGGGTGTCAGAGGTTATGGGGAGAAGGCAGGAGAATGGGGTTGGGAGGGAGAGATAGATCAGCAATGACTGAATGGCGGAGTAGACTCGATGGGCCGAACGGCCTAATTCCGCTCCCATCACGATGAGCCTATGAACACATGACATGGAGAGGTGGCTTATCCACAACATGCTGGAGTAACTCAGCAGGTCAGGCAGCATCACGGGAGAGAAGGAATGGGTGACGTTTCGGGTCGAGACTCAGCAGGTCAGGCAGCATCTCGGGAGAGAAGGAATGGGTGACGTTTCGGGGCGGGCCCTGCCCCCCTGACATCAGTCTGAAGAAGGGTCTCGACCCGAAACGTCACCCATTCCTTCTCTCCCGAGATGCTGCCTGACCTGCTGAGTTACTCCAGCATTTTGTGAATAAATCGATTTGTACCAGCATCTGCAGTTATTTTCTTACACTACATGGAGAGGTGGCGTTTTGGGGTGATGTTGACGCATTCATCCGTCCGTTAGTGGAGCTGAACGCGTGGTTGCAGTGTGTTGAGTGACACTACTCCCTCTTGCACTTGTTGTCTGCCCAGATGCGGTAGTTGAGAGCTGTGGCCAGAGTCAGCCAGGCCATGTAGGGCAGCATCAGGTGGGCAGCGGGCTTGCTGATGCCGTACCAAGCCACCGTGGTGGCCGTCGCTGTCCCGTACACGCACAGCAGATCGACCAAAGCCTGCAGCAACGACAACAACAACAATCCACAATTAAAATGTGGATTAACGAAATGACTGAGACCTTGCATTTGGAAAAAATAAGGGTTTGCCTTAATTGACAAACCAGATCTATTTTTTTTTAAATATGGTCTCCATTTATTGAATTTCTAAAAAAGTAAATGGGTTTGTCACAAAACTAAAATGTAAAACTAAATCTAAAACTTGAGTTTAGGGTTGGATGTACAACTATACTCATTAACTCCCGGTTCTATCCCCATAATCTTTATGTTTGTAATTCTCTTTTTTCTTTGCTTTCTCTCTATTAGTTTATAGTCTTTTTTTTTCAGTCTCTTTTCATTTTTATTTTTTCTTAAAAAATTTGAAAATTGAAGCTATGTAAGAATTCTATAACCAGTTTGTCGTTTATTATTATTTGTACATATGCTTTAAAAAAAAAAAAATTAATTAAAAAAAAAAACAACACGACCCATCTGAAGAAGTGCGTAGACAGGAACTGCAGGTGCTGGTCTACACCGAAAATAGGCACAAAGTGCTGGAGTAACTCAGCGGGACAGGCAGCGTCCATTGGAGAGAAGGAACGGGTGACGTTTCGGGTCAAGACCCTTCTTCAGACTGGACCCTTCTTTAATCTGAAGTAGGGTCTCGACCCAAAACGTCACCCATTCCTTCTCTCCAGAGACGCTGCCTGTCCCGCTGAGTTACTCCAGCATTTTGCGTCTATCTTCGGTCAATACAAGTTTAGTTTACCTTAACTGTCGCGTGTACCGAGGTACAGTGAAAAGCTTTTTTTGTTGCGTGTTAACCAGTCAGCGGAAAGACTACATGATTACAATCGAGCTGTTCACAGTGTACAGATACAGGGTAATAGGGAATAACATCTAGTGCAAGATCAAGTCAGGTAAAGTCTGATTACAGATTGTCTGAGGGTCTCCAATGAGGTAGATGGGAGGTCAGGACCGCTCTCTAGCTGGTGAGAGGATGGGAGGTCAGGACCGCTCTCTAGCTGGTGAGAGGATGGGAGGTCAGGACCGCTCTCTAGCTGGTGAGAGGATGGGAGGTCAGGACCGCTCTCTAGCTGGTGAGAGGATGGTTCATTTGTCTGATAACAGCTGGGAAGAAACTGTCCCTGAATCTGGAGGTGTGCGTTTTCACACTTCTGTACCTCTTGCCCGACGGGAGAGGGGAGAAGAGGGAGTGACCAGGGTGAGACTGGTCCTTGATTACCTGTGAATGGAGCTGTGTGAAATGCATCATCCCAGACAGTACAGCACAGGCCCTTCAGCCCACAATGTCTGCCTAGCTAAAAGCCTATAGTATCTGCCTCCACCACCACCCCTGGCAGCGTGTTCCAGGCCCCCACCCCTTATAATGTCCTTGGATGAATTTTATTTTGTTTCTCAATTTACTGTAGAGACGTATTCTGAATGAGTGAGTGAGCGAGTGAGGGGGGAGTGAGTGAGGGGGGAGTGAATGAGTGAGTGGGGGAGTGAGTGAGCGAGTGAGGGGGAGTGAGTGAGTGAGGGGGGGGTGAGTGAGTGAGTGGGGGAGTGAGTGAGTGAGTGAGGGGGGAGTGAGTGAGCGAGTGAGGGGGGAGTGAGTGAGGGGGGAGTGAGTGAGTGAGGGGGGAGTGAGTGAGTGAGTGAGTGGGGGAGTGAGTGAGCGAGTGAGGGGGGGAGTGAGTGAGGGGGGAGTGAGTGAGCGAGTGAGGGGGGAGTGAGTGAGTGAGGGGGGAGTGAGTGAGTGAGTGAGTGGGGGAGTGAGTGAGTGAGGGGGGAGTGAGTGAGTGAGTGAGTGGGGGAGTGAGCGAGTGAGGGGGGAGTGAGTGAGCGAGTGAGGGGGGAGTGAGTGAGCGAGTGAGGGGGGGAGTGAGTGAGTGAGGGGGGAGTGAGTGAGTGAGGGGGGGAGTGAGTGAGTGAGGGGGTGAGTGAGTGAGTGAGGGGGGAGTGAGTGAGGGGGGAGTGAGTGAGTGAGTGAGGGGGGAGTGAGTGAGTGAGTGAGGGGGGAGTGAGTGAGTGAGTGAGTGAGGGGGGAGTGAGTGAGTGAGGGGGGAGTGAGTGAGTGAGGGGGGAGTGAGTGAGGGGGGAGTGAGTGAGTGAGTGAGGGGGGGAGTGAGTGAGTGAGTGAGGGGGGGAGTGAGTGAGCGAGTGAGTGAGGGGGGAGTGAGTGAGTGGACGAGTGGATGGATGGACTGATACTCTGTGGTCACATGTGACGAGTCACAGTGAGATTCTTTGAACACCCAAGGTATGCAAAGAGTCGCCACAGGAAGGGCAGCGACAAAGTTACAATGTATTACACGCCAGGTTCTCCTTTGATCCCCCCCCCCCCCCCACGCCGGGTCCTCCTTTGTTCCCCCCCCACGCCAGGTCCTCCTTTGATTCCCCCCCCCCCCCACGCCGGGGTCCTCTTTTGATCCCCCCCCCACGTCGGGTCTTCCTTTGTTCCCCCCCCCCCCCACGCCGGGGTCCTCCTTTGATCCCCCCCCCCCACGCCGGGTCCTCCTTTGTTCTCTCCCCCCCCCCCCCCCCCCCACGCCAGGTCCTCCTTTGTTCCCCCCCACGCCAGGTCCTCCTTTGTTCTCTCTCTCCCCCCCCCACACCGGGTCCCCTGTTTACTGTATCTCAATTTACGGGGGTCCCATTTGATAAGTCAGTGGTTGAATACATTGGTGTCCTCTTCAATAAAGCGATATATATATTAGTGCTGAATAGCGGTTGTATACGTACCCAGCCCATTTTGTGGGCCTTGAAGAAGATGGGAGTCCATGCCCAGTTGAAAAGGAGTTGTATTCCGTATAAACCCAGAGGGACCAGCGCCTCGTCAGTGAATCCTCCCAGTTCCTTCCACACCAGATAGGAGCCGTAACTGTGCATGGAATACCACGGAGTTAGTCCAAGATAGTAATCGGCCCTGGAGAGCCCAGAGGTGGTTTACAAGAATGATCCCAGGAATGAGTGGGTCAGCATATGATGAGCGTTTGTCGGCACTGGGCCTGTACTCACTGGAGTTTAGAAGGTTGAGGGGGGGAAGCTCGTTGAAACTTACAGAACATTGAAAGGCACAGATAGAGTGGATGTGGAGAGGATGTTTCCACTGGTGGGAGAGTCTAGGAGCAGAGGGCACAGCCTCAGAATTAAAGGGCGCTCTTTTGGAAAGGAGGTGAGGAGGAACGGGTTACTGATTGTGGATGATCAGCCATGATCACAGTGAATGGCGGTGCTGGCTCGAAGTCAGAGGGTAGTTAATCTGTGGAACATTGCCACAGAGGATTGTGGAGGCCAAGTCAGCGGATATCTTTAAGGCAGAGATAGAAACATAGAAACATAGAAACATAGAAAATAGGTGCAGGAGTAGGCTATTCGGCCCTTCGAGCCTGCACCGCCATTCAATATGATCATGGCTGATCATCCAGCTCAGTAGCCTGTACCTGCCTTCTCTCCATACCCCCTGATCCCTTTAGCAAAAAGGGCCACATCTAACTCCCTCTTAAATATAGCCAATGAACTGGCCTCAACTACCTTCTGTGGCAGAGAATTCCACAGACTCACCACTCTCTGTGTGAAGAAATGTTTTCTCATCTCGGTCCTAAAAGACTTCCCCCTTATCCTTAAGCTGTGACCCCTGGTTCTGGACTCCCCCAACATCGGGAACAATCTTCCCGCATCTAGCCTCTCCAACCCCTTAAGAATTTTATATGTTTCTATAAGATCCCCCCTCAGTCTTCTAAATTCCAGCGAGTACAAGCCCAGTCTATCTAGTCTTTTCTCATATGTAAGTCCCGCCATCCCAGGGATCAATCTGGTGAACCTTCTCTGTACTCCCTCTAAGGCAAGAACGTCTTTCCTCAGGTTAGGAGACCAAAACTGCACACAATACTCCAGGTGCGGTCTCACCAAGGCCCTGTACAACTGCAGCACAACCTCCCTGTTCCTAAACTCAAATCCTCTTGCTATGAATGCCAACATACCATTCGCTTTCTTCACTGCCTGCTGCACCTGCATGCTTGCTTTCAATGACTGGTGCACCATGACACCCAGGTCACGTTGCATCTCCCCTTCTCCCAATCGGTCACCATTCAGGTAATACTCTGCTTTCCTGTTCTTGCCGCCAAAGTGGATAACCTCACATTTATCCACATTATATTGCATCTGCCATGCATTTGCCCACTCGCCTAATCTATCCAAGTCACTCTGCAGCCTCCTAGCATCCTCCTCGCAGCTAACACTGCCACCCAACTTCGTGTCATCCGCAAACTTAGAGATGTTGCATTCAATTCCCTCGTCCAAATCATTAATATACACTGTAAATAACTGGGGTCCCAGCATTGAGCCTTGCGGTACCCCACTAGTCACTGCCTGCCATTCCGAAAAGGACCCGTTTATTCCTACTCTTTGCTTCCTGTCCGCCAACCAATTTTCTATCCACCTCAACACTGAACCCTCAATACCGTGTGCTTTAAGTTTGTACACCAATCTCCTATGTGGGACCTTGTCGAAGGCCTTCTGAAAGTCCAGATATAACACATCGACTGGTTCTCCCTTATCTACTCTACTAGTTACATCCTCGAAAAATTCTATAAGATTCGTCAGACATGATTTGCCTTTGGTAAATCCATGCTGACTTTGTCCGATGATTTCACCACTTTCCAAATGTAATGCTATCACATCTTTAATAACTGACTCTAGCATTTTCCCCACTACCGATGTTAGGCCAACTGGTCTAATAATTCCCCGTTTTCTCTCTCCCTCCCTTTTTAAAAAGTGGGGTTACATTAGCTACCCTCCAGTCCTCAGGAACTACTCCAGAATCTAAAGAGTTTTGAAAAATTATCACTAATGCATCCACTATTTCTGAGGCTACTTCCTTAAACACTCTGGGATGCAGCCTATCTGGCCCTGGGGATTTATCTGCCTTTAATCCATTTAATCAAGACAAGTCTTGATTAGAACGGGTGTCAAGGGTTATGGGGAGAAGGCAGGAAAATGGGATTAGGAGGCTGAGATCAGCCATGATTGAATGGCAGAATGGACTTTGTATGTTCGTAAGTGATGGGAGCAGAATTAGGCCTTTCGGCCCATCAAGTCTACACCGCCATTCAATCATGGCTGATCTATCTCTCCCTCCTAACCCCATTCTCCTGCCTTCTCCCCGTAACCCCTGACACCCGTACTGATCAAGAATCCTGATGGGCCGAGTGGACTAATCCTGCTGCTATCCCTGACTAGGTGGTGAGGTTGCGCGGCGCCACGTGGAGAGGTTGCGCGGCGCCACGTGGAGCGGTTGATCATGCCGTCACGTACCCTATGCTCGTATACAGCGTCATCCAGACCGGAGCAAACACCCAGTCAGGTGGACACCAAGATGGCTTCTTCAGGCCGGCGTACCAGCCTTTGACCTCCTTGTGGTAAGCCCAACCAAATACGCTTCCCGTGTGTGGTAACACGGTGAAACCGAAGGCGTGTACCCACGTTGATGGCATCCTGGGGTCTGAAAGAGACAGAAACAGAGGCATTTGACCAAAGACGGACACAAACAGCTGGAGTAACTCAGCGGGTCGGGCAGCATCTCTGGAGAGAAGGAATGGGTGACGTTTCGGGTCGAGACCCTTCTTCAGACTGAGATTGAGGGGAGAGGGGAACAAGAGATATAGACAGTGATGTAGAGAGATATATAGAACAAATGACTGAAAGACATGCACTCTCAGTCTGAAGAAGGGTCTCGACCCAAAATGTCACCCATTCCTTCTCTCCAGAGATGCTGCCTGACCCGCTGAGTTACTCCAGCACTCTGTGTCCATCTTACGTTTAAACCAGCAGCTGCAGTTCCTTCCTACCCGAAGCATTTAACCATCCAGGTTTTCAAGAAAACTTAATATCTCAGAATAAATGCAACATTTTACATGTAAAAACAGATCGTGTGAGCTTGCAGACACAAGAACTGCAGATGCTAGTTCACAAGTGAAAGGAGCAATGTGCTGGAAAGGTTCCACCTGTCTATGATCATCGTTGCTTTTTGCTTATCTTTCATTCATTTTTTCTATTTATCTTCTATATCTCTCGTTTCCCTTCTCCCTGACTCTCAGTCTGAAGAAGGGTCTCGACCCGAAACGACACCCATTCCTTCTCTCCAGAAATGCTGTCTGTCCCAATGAGTTACTCCAGCATTTTGTGTTTATCTTTGCTGAGGTAACTCAACGGGTCAGGCAGCATCTGTGGAGAACATGGATAGGTGACGTTTCAGGACATATGTATGTCCCCACCCCAAAGCGTCACCTATCCATGTTCTCCAGAGATGCTGCCTGACCTGTTGGGGGAGTCCAGAACAAGGGGCCACAGTTTAAGAATAAGGGGTAGGCCATTTAGAACGGAGATGAGGAAAAACTTTTTCACTCAGAGAGTGGTGAATCTGTGGAATTCTCTGCCTCAGAGGGCAGTGGAGGCCAATTCTCTGAATGCATTCAAGAGAGAGCTGGATAGAGCTCTTAAGGATAGCGGAGTCAGGGGGTATGGGGAGAAGGCAGGAACGGGGTACTGATTGAGAATGATCAGCCATGATCACAGTGAATGGTGGTGCGTACAGGCTCGAAGGGCCGAATGGCCTCCTCCTGCACCTATTGATAACACTCCACACAGATACAATCAAATCAAATTCCAATACAGCAGGTAGAGCAAGTGGGAGGAATGCAGAGTCTAGCTCTCAGCATGGTCACGCCTCAGTTCCCCAGACAAAGTCCAATGTCCGCAAATGGGGGTCGATGTGCATGGGACAGCACCCTGGCTTAGTTATGGAACATATTTTCACAGCAGTCTGAGTTTTGTCCAGCACTGTGCAGCTAGTGTGTGTGTGGGAAGGAACTGTAGCAGGTGCTGGGGTTAAACCGAATACAAGACACAAAATGCTGGAGTAACTCACTCACTCACTCACTCACTCACTGGGACAGGCAGCATCTGTGGAGAGAAGGAATGGATGGGTCGAGACCCTGCCTTGTTCAGACTGAGAGTCAGGGTCAGGGTCAGGGAGGGGGAGAGATACAGAGGTGAGGGACTAACTGTTGTGGCCGCCACTGCCTGCACTTTCTCCTCCCTCCACACTTTGGAAGCTTATGCGACTTCTACTCAACGCTGAAGGCTAGAAGCTCCAGTCTCTAACCTTCACCTGAGAGCTGGGCAAGGCAGTGGCAATAAAGCACAGAGGTTGTTTAAAGAGGGAAGTCCAGGCGCTGCCATAAAACACAGGCATGGATTCCTACCAGGCAAGTTTCTCCGCTGTGACCTCCAAACTCAATGCTCGCAATCAATTGCACCGTCGTCAATCGCGCTGGGTCCCGCCCGGCTCCAGCAGTGGCTGATTCCCTGCACCACACACAACACAACACTACACAACACTACACTTCCCCCTCCCCTCCTCCTCCCCACTCACATTGCACAAGAACTTCGTCTTGTTCATTGCCTGTGTCAGCACAGGCCTGTCCTTTGCCTGGGTCAGCTGCAGAAAAAAGTAAAATAAAAACTGGAATTTAGAAGGATGAGAGGAGATCTTATCCAAACGTATAAGATTATTAAGGGGTTGGACACGTTAGAGGCAGGAAACATGTTCCCAATGTTGGGGGGGGGGGGGGGGAGTCCAGAACAAGGGGTCACAGTTTAAGAATTAAGGGGTAGGCCATTTAGAACTGAGATGAGGAAAAACTTTTTCAGTTGTGAATTCTCTGCCTCAGAAGGCAGTGGAGGCCAATTCTCTGAATGCATTCAAGAGAGAGCTAGATAGAGCTCTTAAGGATAGCGGAGTCAGGGGGAGAAGGCAGGAACGGGGTACTGATTGAGAATGATCAGCCATGATCACATTGAATGGCGGTGTTGGCTCGAAGGGCCGAATGGCCTCCTCCTGCACCTATTGTCTATTGTCTAAAATGCTGCAAGTCAATGCACAGTCACAGGGGAGCAGAGATTGGGGAGGAACTGTGCAGTCTGGAGAAGGTTCTCACCCATTCCTTCTCTCCAGAGATGCTGCCTGTCCAGCTTTTTGTGTCGGTCTGTAGATAGACAATAGACAATAGGTGCAGGAGGAGGCCATTCGGCCCTTCGAGCCAACCATTCAATGTGTGGTGTAAGAAAATAGACTCACTGTGATGGATGTTTCTTTTTTGTGTGTTTTGTGTTGGTTGGGGTGGTGTAATTTGCTTATTTTATTGCTCTTATTGTTGGACTGCGGGTGACAAATAAAGATATCCTGAATCCTATCCTGAATAACTGCAGATGCTGGTACAAATCGAAGGTATTTATTCACAAAATGCTGGAGTAACTCAGCAGGACAGGCAGCATCTCAGGAGAGAAGGAATGGGTGGCGTTTCGGGTCGAGACCCTTCTTCAGACTGATCCACCATTCAATGTGATCATGGCTGATCATTCTCAATCAGTACCCCATTCCTGCCTTCTCCCCATACCCCCTGACTCCGCTATCCTTAAGAGCTCTATCTAGCTCTCTCTTGAATGCATTAGGTCGTATAAAGTCATAAATTGACAGGAGTAGAATTAGGCCATTCGGCCCATCAAGTCTACTCCGCCATTCAATCATGGCTGATCTATCTCTTCCTCCTAACCCCATTCTCCTGCCTTCTCCCCATGACCTCTGGCACCCGCACTAATCAATAATCTACCTATCTCTGCCTTAGAAATATCCACTGGCTTGGCCTCCACAGCCTTCTGTGGCAAAGAATCCACAGATTCACCACCCTCTGACTAAAGAAATTTATCCTCATCTCCTTCCTAAAAGTACGTCCTTTAATGCTGGTATTTATTCACAAAATGCTGGAGTAACTCAGCAGGTCAGGCAGCATCTCAGGAGAGAAGGAATGGGTGATGTTTCGGGTCACCCATTCCTTCTCTCCTGAGATGCTGCCTGACCTGCTGAGTTAATCCAGCATTTTGTGTCAATCTTTGCTGATTCCAATGGAGCAGGTTTCCAGCACCCACCTCCCCTGGATGTGACTGTACCCAGATAATATGGTCTTGAGACATTGCAATGCATGGGACTTACTTGTCCTTCGCCTGTTGAGGTTCTGCTGCAAACCTTTACAGGGATTTGTGCTGACGTGGACAAAAGCACAAAACGCCAATGTATGGCATGTATGAGAAGAAGAAGCTCTTAGCTAGAGTCCCTAAATTCTAACAGGTTTGCTTCCAAATGGCTGGAAAAAATCATTTATTCCTGTAAATCATTTCCAGGAATAAACTATGTTTGTTTTTGAAATATAAAAGAAGGCTGCGGTTTGTTTTTTATACTTTTTATTCGGTTCATAACTATTATTATATGAATATTTAATCATTAGATATTTAACATTTAATAAAATTTTAGAAGGATGAGAGGGGATCTTATCGAAACGTATAAGATTATTAAGGGGTTGGACACGTTAGAGGCAGGAAACATGTTCCCAATGTTGGGGGAGTCCAGAACAAGGGGCCACAGTTTAAGAATAAGGGGTAGGCCATTTAGAATGGAGATGAGGAAAAACTTTTTCAGTCAGAGTTGTGAATACTCCTGCACCTATTGTCTATTGTCTAATACAATATATATGATATGTAATATTTGGTATATTTAATAAGTACCATTTAATACAATATATAGTGTATGTAAAAATTGGTATTATATTTAATATGTAACATTCAATAAAATATATTTAATGTACAATATTTGGTATTATGTGTGATATTTAATATATTTTATATCTATAGATATATATATATATACAAACAATTTCACACACAATCACAACCAACACAAATATATATATATATATATGGATCAAGTGGAACTTTGGATGTTTCTTTGTAGTGTGTTGTGTTGGTTGTGATTGTGTGTGAAATTGTTTATTTTTATTGCTCTATTGCTGGACAGTGGGTGACCTTTCATTTCGCTGCACATCTTGTATGTGTACGTAACAAATAAATAAACTTGACATAGAAAATAGGTGCAGGAGGAGGCCCTTCGAGCCTGCACCGCCATTCAATATGATCATGGCTGATCATCCAACTCAGTATCCCGTACCTGCCTTCTCTCCATACCCCCTGATCCCTTTAGCCACAAGGGCCACATCTAACTCCCTCTTAAATATAGCCAATGAACCGGCCTCAACTGCCTTCTGTGGCAGAGAATTCCACAGATTCACCACTCTCTGTGTGAAGAAATGTTTTCTCATCTCGGTCCAAAAGACTTCCCCCTTATCCTTAAGCTGTGACCCCTTGTTCTGGACTCCCCCAACATCAGGAACAATCTTCCCGCATCTAGCCTGTCCAACCCCTTAAGAATGTTGTAAGTTTCTATAAGATCCCCCCTCAATCTTCTAAATTCCAGCGAGTACAAGCCCAGTCTATCTCGTTGTACAATGACAATAAAGATATATTGTATTGTCTATCCAGTAAACCTCCAGTTGACTAGACTGGACTTGAGGGTGGGAGGGGGGAACTGAGGTGCGGGGAGTCGCTGCCCCGGGAGCGGGATGGAGGGGAGGGACATGTGATGTGGGGGGACCGGATGTGGGGACACATGAGCCGGTGGGACCGGATGTGGGCGATGAGGGGATGGCGATGGAGGCCGCGGGCGGCTTCCCGCTCCCCGGGGCCCAGTGGGCCAGAGGGGCCCAGTGCCAGTGGGCCAGAGGGTGCCAATGGCGGCGGGCCAGAGCGGCCCAATGCCAGTGGCAGCGGGCCAGTGGGGCCCAGTGTCAGTGGGCCAGAGGGTGCCAATGGCGGCGGGCCAGAGCGGCCCAATGCCAGTGGCAGCGGGCCAGTGGGGCCCAGTGTCAGTACCAGTGGGCCAGAGCGGCCCAATGCCAGTGGCAGCGGGCCAGTGGGGCCCAGTGTCAGTACCAGTGGGCCAGAGCCCCCCCTGCGCCGCCCGGCGCTGCTGCTGTTCCCGGGCCAGGGCAGCCAGGCTGTGGGCATGGTGACCGCCGGCGCGCTGCTCGTCCACCCCCGCGCCAGGGACATGTTCACCGCCGCCCGGCACCTGCTCGGATACGACCTGCTCGACCTGTGTGAGCGCGGACCCCCCCAGCGGCTGCTCCTCACCCGCCACTGCCAGCCCGCCGTCTTCGTCACGTCCCTGGCCGCCGCGGAGGCGCTCAACCACCGCCACCCACGGGTGCGGAGAGAGAGGGGAGGGGGGGGGGGGGGGGGGGTTGTGAGGGAGAGGTGTCGAGAGGGAGACAACAGGGTCAAGGGGGAGAGAAAGGCGGAGAGAGAGGGAGGTAAAGAGGGGGACTGAGCGGACAGAGGGAGGGATCAGATGAGTAGACGGGGCAGAGAGAGGGGTAGAGGAGGCAAGGAGTGGGGTAGAGGGTGCAGAGGGCAGGGAGAGGGGTAGAGTGGCTTGGGGGAGAGTGGTACAGAGGGGCAGAGTGGGCAGAAAGAGGGAGGGAAGGGTAGAGAGGGGAGAGAAGGGTAGAGGCAGAGCAGGGGAGGTAGATGAGACAGTGTAGATGGGCAGAGAGAGAGGGGTGGAGGGGGCGTAGGGAGGGGTAGTCAAAGGAGTAGACGGGGCAGAGAGGGCTAGAGGAGCCAAGGAGTGGGGTAGAGGGGATAGAGGTTGGGATAGAGGAGGCAGGGAGTGGGTACAGGGAGGGTGGAGGGGACAGAGGAGGCAGGGAATGTGGTCGAGGAGGCATAGAGGGCAAAGAGAGGGGTAAGAGGGAAGAGAGAGGGGTAGATGGCGCACCAAGGCAGAGAGTGGGATGGGGATGGGCAGGGAATGTGGTCGAGGAGGCATAGAGGGCAAAGAGGGAAGAGAGAGGGGTAGATGGCGCACCAAGGGCAGAGATGGGGATGGGCAGGGAGTGGGGCAGAGGTCACAAAGAACGGTTTTAAAACACAGGAGACACAAGGAACAGTCAGAGGAGGCACACAGAACAGTCTGAGAAGTTGGGAAAGTACTGGAGACGCAAGTCCACCGATCTGTTCTTTCTGCACTGGCCACAATGCTGCACATTGCCCAGGCTGTTTGTTAGAAGCATCACATCAGCGCTCATCCTGCCCCTTCAAAGCCACACGCACTTTTTTTTATCAGCGATTACCATCAAATATTCAGGAATACAAAGTCTAGCTAACTATTTCCCAGTCTGTGTCATTCAAGGCGATTGTAACAAAACTGTTTGTAGCCTCTGCTGATGTAGGAATGTGGCTGATGTAGGAATGTGGCTAAATGTGGGTTGGGGACTTGGCAACTCTACGTACGTGTTGGTCTCTAGGCCAGTGGCCAAAGGAATAAAAGTTGCCTGTCCATTCCCTCACAGATGCTGCCTGACCCGCTGCGTTCCTCTAGCACTTTGTGTTTTTAATAATGACATTGGATTGATAAAACAAATTATATTAGATCATAAGTCATGTGATAGGAGTAGAATTAGACCCATCAAGTCTACTCCACCATTCAATCATGGCTGATCTATCTCTCCCTCCTAACCCCATTCTGCCTTCTCACCATAACCTCTGACACCCGCACTAATCAAGAATCTCTGCCTTAACAATATCCACTGACTTGGCCTCCACAGCCTTCTGTGGCAAAGAATTCCACAGATTCACCACCCTCTGACTGGAGGACAAGAGGGTGAAGACCAATTACCACGGAGGCACGCTGCATCTCCTGAGAACCGGCACAACAGTGAATGCTCTTCACTAATGTTCTCCAGTGATAGAAGCACAATTAAGCCATTCGGCCCATCAAGTCTACTCCGCCATTCTCCCTCCCAACCCCATTCTCCTGCCTTCTCCCCATAACCCCTGACACCCGCACTAATCAAGAATCTGTCAATCTCCGCCTTAAATATATCTATTTTTAATGCTGTCTGTGGCAAAGAATCCCACAGATTCACCACCCTCTGATTAAAGAGATTCCTCATCTCCTTCCTAAAAGAACGTCCTTTCATTCTGAAGTTTTTTTGACGATTGGAGTTTTCTTTCTATTGGAGAAGCTTTTATTAAAATAGAGTGAGCATTACTATATGGACCCAAGGTTGTGTAACTATCTATCTCTGGGCTGTAGCCTCCATGGTGTTGAGTGTTTTAACGGCGCTCTCTTTCCATCTGTGTCTTTAGGTAATTGAGCAGTGTGTTGGAGCCGCGGGGTTCAGCGTGGGAGAGTTTGCTGCTCTGGTGTTTGCCGGTGCCATGGACTTCACTGAAGGTGAGGCTGGGAAAGTGTTTGAGTCCAAACACTTGCTGATTCACGATTGAGTTTCCAGGTGTGGTCTGCTACCTTGGTAAGAAAATTAACATTGAGAAATGATTGAAGAGAAAATGGTGTAAAGTCACAGAGACGTATAATGAGGAAATAGGCTGCTGTTGTACAGAGCTCTGGTGAGACCACACCTGGAGCATTGTGTGCAGTTGTACAGGGCCTCGGTGAGACTACACCTGGAGCATTGTGTGCAGTTGTACAGGGCCTCGGTGAGACTACACCTGGAGCATTGTGTGCGGTTGTACAGGGCCTCGGTGAGACTACACCTGGAGCATTGTGTGCGGTTGTACAGGGCCGTGGTGAGACCACACCTGGAGTTTCCGTCTCCTAATTTGAGGAAGGACATTCTTGCTATTGAGGGAGTGCAGCATTGGTTCACCAGGTTAATTCCCGGGATGGCGGGACTGACATATGATGAAAGAATGGATCGACTGGGCTTGTATTCACTGGAATTTAGAAGGATGAGAGAGGACGTACAGGTATGTAGGTTAATTGACTGGGTAGATGTAAAAATTGTCCCTAGTGGGTGTAGGATAGTGTTAATGTGCGGGGATCGCTGGGCGGCGCGGACTTGGTGGGCCGAAAAGGCCTGTTTCCGCGCTGTATATATGATATGATGATATGATGATATGATGATGATCTTGTAGAAACATAAAAAAATTATTAAGGGATTGGACAGGCTAGATGCAGGAAAAATATTCCCGATGTTGGGGGAGTCCAGAACCAGGGGTCACAGTTTAAAAATAAGGGGGAGGCCATTTAGGACTGAGATGAGGAAAAACATTTTCAGCCAGAGAGTTGTGAATCTGTGGAATTCTCTGCCACAGAAGGCAGTGGAGGCCAATTCACTGGATGTTTTCAAGAGAGAGTTAGATTTAGCTCTTAGGCTAACGGAATCAAGGGAAATGGGGAGAAAGCAGGAACGGGGTACTGATTCTGGATGATCAGCCGTGATCATATTGAATGGCCTACTCCTACACCTATTGTTTATGTTTCTATAATGACGGGTTTGTGGGCAACATGAAGTCATGTCAATGGTCCAGTGGTACTTCATTGCCTCGTGTACCTAAGCACAGTGAAATTCTTTATGTGCAGACAGTTCAATGGCAATTGAATGATGAGGGTGGCACAGTGACGCAGCGGTAGAGTTGCTGCCTAAAGTGACCCAGGCTTGCTTGAGACTATGGGAGCTGTCTGTACGGAGTTTGAACGTTCTTCCTGTGACTACGTGGATTTTGTCCGGGTGCTCCGGTTTCCTCCCACACTCCAAAGATGTACAGGTTAATTGGCTTCTGTAAATTGTCCCTGGTGTGTAGGATAGAACTGGTGTAAGAGAGATTGCCAGTCGGCATAGACTCGGTGGGCCGAAGGGCCTGTTTGCACGCTATATCTTTGAACTAACCAGTCCTAAGAGAGGACTACATTAGGTTCAATCGTACTAAATACAAGAGAGTAAGACAGTCGACCACACTGAGTCGGTACACAAGAGTCGCCACGTTTCAGGAGCCATCTTGTTCCCTTCAAGTCCAAACCTCTCCAACATCCTAGTCACAAACATTATATTTTCTAAAAACGGCAAATCGATTTCTGATCCAGAATATTGGAACCGATCGTGGGCGTGTAATCTCAGTACGCATTGATGCAGCATAGGCATCCTTTAAGTTGTTATTTGTTACCAGTTTATAAAATAACTCTACTTTGCTCATCTTGTCCTTGCAGTAGTTTGAAGAAGATTGTAAGCATCAATCCATATTTACATTTCTGGATGCACTTAACGTTTAGTTTAGAGACCCTTCGTCTTCCCCCCTCCCACCCAGGTCCACGACGACCATCGATCACCCGTTCACACTAGTTCTACGTTATCCCACTTTCTATTCCACTCCCTCCACACCAGGGGGCAGCCACGCAGTCACAGGGAGAACGTGCAAACTCCACACAGACAGCACCCGTGGTCAGGATTGAACCTGGGTCTCTGGCGCTGCGAGGCAACGGTTCTACCCGCTGTGCCACCGTGCCGTCCCCGATGACCCAAAGGTTAAAGATCAATTAACTAGGTGTATTAGTCAAGGTGGCCGGAGATTGAGATGGGGATGAATGTGTGGAGAGGGAAAGTGCATTCATTGGCATTGTTCTGCTGTCCAGGTCTGTACATGGTGAAGGTGGGTGTGGAGGGTTAGGGTCAGGGGGGATGGAAAGTGTATTCATTGGCATTGTTCCGCTGCCCAGCTCTGTATGTGGTGAAGGTGCTTGCGTAGGGTTAGGGTCGGGGGGATGGAAAGTGCATTAATTGGCATTGTTCCGTTGCCCAGCTCTGTATGTGGTGAAGGTGCGTGCGGAGGCCATGCAAGAGGCATCAGACTCCACCCCCAGCGGCATGCTGTCTGTGGTGGGGCGAGCTGAAACCTGCTACAGCCACGTCTGCCTGGAAGCTCGAGAACACTGCAAGTCTTTGGGAATAGAAGAGCCTGTGTGTGAAGTGGCCAACTACCTGTTTCCCAATGGACGTGTGATTGCTGGACACCTGCAGGTGAGCACACACACCTTTCCCAGAAACTGCAGACAGGTGTATCCAGTATAACATAAAACATAATTACACACTGGTCGATGCCCAAGTCTGGACCTTTAACACAACATTTCAAGAGTGGGTAGGAAAAAAACCCGCAGATGCTGGTTTAAATCGAAGGTAGACACGAAATGCTGGAGTCACTCAGCGGGACAGGCAGCATCTCTGGAGAGAAGGAATGGGTGACGTTTTGGGTCGAGACCCTTCTTCAGACTGATCAATGCAGAATGTTGGTAGTGTGATTCGGAGATGTGAGAATGTAGAAGGCTTACCTCACATTAAGGAACCGCCCACTCTCCTGACATCAGCCTAATGGTCTAATTGTGCTCCGATCACTTATGTACTCATGAAGTTTTGTAGGTTAATTGGTTTCTGTAAATTGTCCCCATTGTATACGATAGAACTCGTGTATGGGTGATTGCTGGTCAGCACGGACTCACTCGGTGGACCGAAGGGGCTGCTTCCACGCTGTATTTCTATATAAACTAAGTTCTAAATCTCCAAGCTTACAAAATATTGCCATCTAATGGGCATGAATATGTATAGCATAAAAAGAAACACTATTTGTATAAATCAAAAAGGGTTCAGGAGTGTTTCATTATTACTAGTTCTCAGCAGTACAAGAGACCTGTGCATGAATTTTATGAATGGGAGAACGAGCGTCACGGTGGCGCAGCGGTAGAGTTGCTGCCTTACAGTGAATGCAGCGCCAGAGACCCGGGTTCCATCCCGACTACGGGCGCTGTCTGTGCGAAGTTTGTACGTTCTCCCCGGGACCTGTGTGGGTTTTCTCCGAGATCTTCGGTTTCCTGCCACACTCCAAAGACGTACAGGTTTGTAGGTTAATTGGCTTGGTAAATGTAAAATGGAATTCTCTGCCTCAGAGGGCAGTGGAGGCCAATTCTCTGAATACATTCAAGAGAGAGCTAGATAGAGCTCTTAAGGATAGCGGAGTCAGGGGGTATGGGGAGAAAGCAGGAACGGGGTACTGATTGAGAATGATCAGCCATGATCACATTGAATGGCGGTGCTGGCTCGAAGGGCCAAATGGCCTACTCCTGCACCTATTGTCTATTGTCTAAAATTGTCCCTACTGGGTGTAGGATAGTGTTAGTGTGCTGGGATCGCTGGTCGGCGCGGACCCGGTGGGCCGAAAGGGCCTGTTTCCGCGCCGTATCTCTAAACTAAACTAAAAAGAGTCCGCGCCGACCAGTGATCCTGGCACACCAATACTATCTTACACACACTAGGGACAATTTACAATGATACCGAACCTATTAACCTACAAACCTGTATGTTTTTGGAGTGTGGGAAGGAACTGGAGCTCCTGGAGAAAACCCAAGTGGTCACGGGGAGAAGGTACGAACTCCGTACGGGCAGCATCCGTAGTCAGGATTGAACCCGGATCTCTGGCGCTGTGAGGCAGCAACTCTACCGCTGCGCCACCGTGCTGTTCTATAAGTGTAAGTGGCTATTGACGGTGTTAATGCTGAGCAAGTTCTGGTTGATTCCCCCCCTCCCCCTTCGTTTAAGAGTGCCGAGACCCTGAAAGTATTTTGTTCTTTCCGCAGGCTCTTGAGTTTTTGCAGCAACATTGCCGCAGGTTTCACTTGGTGCGCACCAAACTGCTGCCGGTCAGTGGTGCGTTCCACACCCGCCTCATGGCATCGGCAGCCCCCGCCCTCCACCGGGCCCTGCAGGGCATCAGCGTGGAGAAGCCCCTCATCCCCGTCTACTCCAACGTGGACGGCAAGAGGTACATGAACGGCCCACACATCCGGCGGCAGCTGGTCAAACAGCTGGTCTCCCCGGTGAAGTGGGAGCAGACAATGCACACGATGTACGGGAGGGTGAAAGGCACCGACTTCCCCGACACCTTTGAGGTGGGGCCAGGGAACCAGTTGGGCACCATGTTGAAGCAGTGCAACCTGAAGGCAGGGAGACACTACCGACACTTGGACACCGAGCTGGGGGACCAGAGTGAAGAGGACTGAAGTGTTTCTAATGTCCCCTTGCGCAGGCACTGGCGAAAGAATCCTCGCCATCTACAATGCCATCGGGATCGGAGAGATTTACGAGTCGCGGAAATTCTTTCCGCGCTTTTATTAACATCAACACTTGTAGAACCTAACACAGGCACAAAAAGCTGGAGTAACTCAGCGGGTCAGGCAGCATCTCTGGAGAACATGGATAGGTGACGTTTCACAGAGTGCTGGAGTAACTCAGCGGGTCAGGCAGCATCTCTAGAGAAAAGAAATGGGTGATGTTTCACAGAGTGCTAGAGTAGCTCAGCAGGTCAGGCAGCATCTCTGGAGAAAAGGAATGGGTGACGTTTCGGGTCGAGACCCTTCTTCAAACTGAGCCAGGGTGGGGGAAACTAGAGGTTTGAGAAGATACAGAACAAAGCAGAGTCTGCACCGATGCCTCAGGGAAGGTGGGGCCTACAATGGCCCATTGTTGGCTGGGGGAGGTGGTGATAACGAAGGGATACAAAGGGTCTCCACCGGAAACGACACCCATTCCTTCTCTCCAGAGATGCTGCCTGACCCGCTGAGTTACTCCAGCATTTTGCGTCTATCTTCAGTGTAAACCAGCACCTGCAGTTCCTTGTTACACACTTGGAGAACCTGTGCTGTTTAGTGAACTATTCTGAAAGTGATATGTGGGTTTTTAGAATTAACTTGGAGTTATGTTGTTATCCTTTTAATGAAGAGGACTGATAGAATGTAACATGCTGTTCATTCAAATAAAAAGCAAAAAGCTCTTTCATTTGGGGATCTTTGCCTTTTATGTGCAGATGGCACAATGTTATATTTCTTTAACCATAAAAATAATAATGTTTTGATGGTGGAGATTATTTTCGTTGTTGGAAAGGAATTGATCTCATGCTCCCCAGGTCAAATCAAAAGTATTTGGTCTTTCCACTAATGGTGCTGTCTGCAGGGAGATTTGGCTTCATTATTAGATGATAGGCTTTAATGTCAGAATTGGCCCAGTCTGCATTTGACTATATTTCAGATTCACAAGAAAAATAAACCGAACCTTGGGCCAAGTATCTAGAGATGTAGAAGATAGACACAAAAGATGAGTGGAAAGCCAGAGGATTGGGAAGCTTTTAAAGAACAACAGAAGGTAACTATAAAGGCATATCGGGGAGAAAAGATAAAGTACCAAGGCAAGCTAGCCAAGAATATAAAGGAGGATAGTAAAAGCTTCTTTAGGTATGTGAAAAGGCAAAGATTAGTTAAGACAAATGTGGGTCCCTTGAAGACAGAAACAGGTGAATTTATTATGGGGAGCAAGGAAATGGCTGACGAGTTGAATAGGTACTTTGGTTCTGTCTTCACTAAGGAAGACACAAACAATCTCCCAGATGTACTAGGGGACAGAGGATCTAGGGTGTGGAGGAATTGAAGGAAATTCACATTAGTCAGGAAATGGTGTTGGGTAGACTGATGGGACTGAAGGCTGATAAATCCCCAGGGCCTGATGGTCTGCATACCAGGGAACTCAAGGAGGTGGCGCTAGAAATTGTGGACGCATTGGTGATCATTTTCCAATATTCTATAGATACTGGATCAGTTCCTGTGGATTGGAGGGTAGCTAATGTTATCCCACTTTTTAAGAAAGGAGGGTGAGAGAATTATAGACCAGTTAGCCTGACATCGGTGGTGGGGAAGATGCTGGAGTCAATTATTAAAGATGTAATAGCGGCGCATTTGGATAGCAGTAACAGGATCGGTCCAAGTCAGCATGGATTTACGAAGGGGAAATCATGCTTCACAAACCTTCTGGAATTTTTTTAAAACAAGCAGAATGGATAAGAGAGAGCCAGTGGATGTATTTTATCTGGACTTTCAGAAAGCCTTTGATAAGGTCCCACACAGGAGATTAGTGGGCCGGTGTGGGCAAATTTGGCTGAAGGGCCTGTTTCCACACTGTATCACTCTATGACTAGGGTAGCTGGGACATGTTGGGCGGTGTGGGCAAGTTGGGCTGAAGGGCCTGTTTCCACACTGTATCACTCTATGACTAGGGTAGCTGGGACATGTTGGGCGGTGTGGGCAAGCTGGGCTGAAGGGCCTGTTTCCACGCTGTATCACTATCTGATTTGGACCACGTGTGGCTCCAGACCTACAATAACATGGCTGCCTTTGTAGTTGGGTCCGCTCTTGTTTCAGTCCACCCCCGCAGTATTCTCTTTCAGATATTTAAGCGTTGCCATGGGGCGAGCACAAACGCAATCCTCCCGTGGATAATCTGATCTTTTTGTTCGTAAGTGAAAGAAGGTATGAATTGTTGTTAAACAGCTGTGCCTCTTGAATGGGTAATACCGTGGCTAATCAATACTTTAACAGGTTCATTTTACCAGCAGTCTGGTTTGTATTCAGCACGGAAGCCTCCCCACATTGTGTAAAGTCACAAAGCGGAAGACTGCACTTCACAATTTCATTGGCTGACATACCCGTGATTACCATTGTGGATAACATTCATTCTTTCATTTGCCTCTAAATAAAACACTCCAGAAAATAATCTACGTTGATATTGCTTGATGAGATTGAGCACGATGTGAATGCAAGTTATTTACCACCTTCTCGCTGGTTTGTTGCCGAGATACAAACCACCCAATACCACCTGTATTGTAGTATAAGAAAATAACTGCAGATGCTGGTACAAATCGAAGGTATTTATTCACAAAATGCTGGAGTAACTCAGCAGGTCAGGCATCATCTCTGGAGAGAAGGAATGGGTGACCTTTTGGGTCGAGACCTTTCTTCAGACTGACCCAAACCCACCTGATCTACATGTGTCATGCAAAGCCACAACGGCAGTAGAGTTGCTGCCTTACCGTGCCAGTAACCCGACTTCGACCAGGTGCTGTCTATACGGAGTTTGTATGTTCTCCCTGTGAGCTCCTGGGTTTTCTCCGAGTGCTCCGGTTTCCTCCCACATTCTAAAGACGTACAGGTTTGGAGGGTAATTGGCTTCGGTAAAAATTGTAAATTGTCCCTGGTGTGTAAGATAGAGCTAGTGTACGGGGATCGCTGGTCAGTGAGGACTCTGGGCTGGCCTGTTTCAATGCTGCATCTCTAAACTAAACTGGCATGGATCTAGCTTGGCAGCGTAAACGTAATATTAACTATATTGTATCAGACACAAGCGCGATGAACAGGAAAGTTTTATTTGGAAACACAAGGAACTGCAGATGCTAGTTTACAAAAAAAAGAGTAACTCAGCCGACCAGCGATCCCTGCGCACTAACGCTGTCCTACACACACACTAGGGACAATTCACAATTTTACCAAAGCCAATTAACCTACAAACCTGCACGTCTTTGGAGTGTGGGAGAAACCGGAGCATCCTGTGAAAACCCATGCAGGTCACGGGGAGAGCGTACAAACTCCTCACAGGCAGCACCCGTAGTCAGGATGGAACCCGGGTCTGGCGCTGTGAGGCAGCAACTCTACCGCTGTGCCACCGTGCTGTACCGGAAAGTAGGTGGAGACAAGTTAAAATATAGGTCTCAATATTTTGGATGAAACCATGCGGCTATCCTGATTATGAATTGGTTTACGTATTTCTCGAGAGCAGTAGCTCTTAACCTGGGGGGTCGTGACACCCTTGGGGGTCGTTTGGGGGTTTTTCCGGGGGCCATGAAGGGGTCATAGATGACATTATCCCATCCCATTGACTGAGACATGTTTTCATAAATCGGCTGGGTTTTTTTTCCAATATTTATTTCGGGGGTCACGGTACTGACCAAGAATGTCTCATGGGGACGTGGGGCCAAAAAGGTTAAGAACCGCTCTGGAGGGTAGATGGCATTTTCTAATATTATTGTTTTGCTCAAGATAGGAAACTTAGTGAAGCATCCTAATGACTGGGTATACTGTGACAATGCATTAAAATTTAATTGGAATTGCCAGTTTGACTGGATTAACACCAACAGCTGTTGGAGATGAATGTGAGACTGGGGCACCTTATGATCTACACAGGGATGTGCAGCAGTAGTTTATTTTAACATTGCATTCTTTGACATCACAGCGCTCCCAGTTATTGACATTAAGAACAATAACTATGACATTATCTCCTGAAAATTGTTCTCCTAAATCATGACCAGGAAATGTGGCATATACAGAATTTAAACCGCAGGTAGTCACAAAATGCTGGAGTAACTCAGCGGGACAGGCAGCATCTCTGGAGAGAAGGAACGGGTGATGTTTCAGGTCAAGAACTTTCTGCGGACCCTTCAGAAGAAGAAGGGTCTCGACCCGAAACGCCACCCATTCCTTCTCTCCAGCAATGCTGCCTGTCCCCGCTGAGTTACTCCAGCTTTTTGAGTCTGTCTTCAGATTATATTGGTATTGTTTTATTATTGTCACGTGCGGGTCCAGAGAAAAGTCCAATGTCCGCAATGGATGAGAGGGAATCTTATTGAAACATATAACATCATTAAGGGATTGGACACGCTAGAGGCAGGAAACATGTTCCCAATGTTGGGGAAGTCCAGAACCAGGGGCCACAGTTTAAGAATAAGGGGTGGGCCATTTAGAACGGAGATGAGGAAAAACATTTTCACCCAGAGAGTTGTCAATCTCTGGAATTCTCTGCCTCGGAAGGCAGTGGAGGCCAATTCTCTGGATGCTTTCAAGAGAGAGTTAGATATAGCTCAATGATAGCGGAGTCAAGGGATATGGGGAGAAGGCAGGAACGGGGTACTGATTGTGGATGATCAGCCATGATCATGGTGAATAGTGGTGCTGGCTCGAAGGGCCGAATGGCCTACTCCTGCACCTATTGTCCATTGCAATGAGGTGGGTTGGATGATTGGGACTGTACCCTAGCTTATGGAAGGGCCATTTGGAAGTTTAAATTGCAAAGGGAAATGTGGGAGAGTAAAATTAAAGGGAAATAGGAGAAAAAGGACAAAAAAGAAGCAATAAGTATACGTTGAGGAGGAGATCTGTGTTTTGTTGCAACTGTTCAGGAGGTGGGTGGAAGGGAAGTAAAAAATATCTTTCAGTCACTGGCTGGGTCGTAGAGGAGAATAGCAGCATCAGCACCATCATGTTATGATACAAATGGTGGGGGAAAGGGAGGTAAATGGGGATGAGACCAGAAACAAGGCAAGCATGGTTAATAGCTCCATGAAGTTACGCCAGAGATTGACGTCAGATACCTTATTAGATGCACAGAGTCTCTTGCCTAGAGTAGGCGAATCGAGGACCAGAGGACATAGGTTTACGGTGAAGGGGGAAAGGAATCTGATGGGTAATGTTTTCACACAAAGGGTGGTGGGTGCATGGAACGAGCTGCCGGAGGAGGTAGTTGAGGCTGGGACTATCCCAACATTTAAGAGAGGACAGGTTTGGAGGTTTATGGGCCAAACGCTGACAGGTGGGACTGGTGTAGCTGGGACATGTTGGGCAGTGTTGGCAAGTTGGGTCGAAGGGCCTATTTCCGCACTGTATCACTCTATGACTCTGCCCAGATAATGAAGGATATTACAAAGAGTGGTGAACACTGCCCAGCCACTCACAGGTACTGACTCCCCACCTACAAAGGGATCTACAGGAGGCACTGCCTCTAAAAGGCAGCCAGCATCATCAAGGGCCCACACCATCCACACCTGGCCACACCCTCGCCGGAGACCCGGGTTCCATCCCGACCACGGGTGCTGTCTGTACAGAGTTTGTACGTTGTCCTTGTGATCTGCGTGGGTTATCTCCGGTTTCCTCCCACACTCCAATGACATACAGATAGGTTAATTGGCTTGGTATAAGTGTAAATGGGCCCTAGTGTGTAGGATAGTGTTAATGTGCGGGGATCGCTGGTCGATGCGGACTCGGTGGGCCGAAGGGCCTGTTTCCGTGCTGTATCTCTAAACTAAACTTCCTTACTTTCTCAGAGAGAGCCAAGCGTTTGAGTTTGGTGCTGAGGCTGAGGCTGAGGCTGCCAACGTTTACAAGGTTTACAAGATGGGAGTGAGGGACATTTGTGTACATGGGTGCTGAGGTGCCCCGCCTCTGGATACACTGTGGGTCTGAAATAGTGCCAGAAATCCCACCAGCTTCTGCAGGGAATAGCCCACAATAGCTGGACAGAGTGCACAGGAGATTTACCAGGCTGATTTCCCTTCCCCTGGGAATGTTCACCAGGTTAATTCCCGGGATGCCGGGACTGACATATGATGAAAGAATGGGTCGACTGGGCTTGTATTCACTCAGATTTAGAAGGATGAGTGGGGATCTTATGGAAACATAAAATTCTTAAAGGATTGGACAGGCTAGATGCAGGAAAAATGGTCTGGGGGAGTCCAGAACCAGGGGTCACAGTTTAAGAATAAGGGGTAGGCCATTTAGAACTGTGATGAGGAAAAACCTTTTCACCCAGAGAGTTGTGAATCTGGAATTCTCTGCCACAGAAGGCAGTGGCGGCCAATTCACTGGATGTTTTCAAGAGAGAGTTAGATTTAGCTCTTCGGGCTAACGGAATCAAGGGATATGGGGGGAAAAGCAGGAATGGGATACAGATTTTGGATGATCAGCCATGAACATATTGAATGGCGGTGCTGGCTCGAATGGCTTACTGCACCTATTTACTATGTTTCTAACTAAACTCCCAAGCACATTGCTCTTCCCACCTCGTGTATATTTGAGCATAAGGTTGTCCTGAGGTTTCGCTAGTACACATTCTGCAGGAACACAGCAAAGAATTCAATATACAGAATTAATACATTTCTTGACGTTTTGCAAACCACTTAATTGTTTGGAAACGTTGTGATAGGGAGGGAGGGAGCTGCAGACTCCAGAATAGTTAAAGGAGATATATTTTGAAATGTGTGGGTGAACAAAAAGATTTGGCATCTTCTGGACGTTATTCCCTGAAAATGCAATTTCAGGCAAATTAGGTCATAAAAACCTAATAGATATTTTATACACGGAGTCATAAAAACACGGGTAATAAAATAACAATGAATTTAAACAGGTTCATAAAACAATTGTTGGATCCCCCGTGTGTAGGTTTGAACATTCCATTATATAAAATACATTTTCTCTGTCATTGTTTCAGTGAGTTGAGACCCTGGGATTACTTCCAGTGAGGGAGAGAGAGCTGGGATGAAACATAATGGAGTTCTTGTCTTCAGACTTTGGAGATACAAGGCAGAAACGTGCCCCTCTTCCCACCGAGTCCGATCCCAGCACTCCAACACTATCACTATCCTACACCGGGGGCAATTGTACCATTTTACTGAAGCCAATTAATCTACAAATCTCGACGTCTTTGGAGTGTGGGAGGAAACCGGGAAAACCCACGCAGGTCACAGAGAGAACGAGCAAACTCCGTACAGACACCATCCGTCAGTATCGAACCCACCACGCCACCTCATCAATATGAATGCGCCAACCTTTTCATCGTTTTTGGAAGTCAATGCATAGGGATCAGCAATTGAATCTCTTGGACATTAATAGATTTGATCTTTAATTTCTGGGGATGCCAAGATGTTATAGACAATAGGTGCAGGAGTAGGCCATTCGGCCCTTCGAGCCAGCACCACCATTCAATGATCATGGCTGATCATTCTCAATCAGTATCCCGTTCCTGCCTTCTCCCCATACCCCTGACTCCGCTATCCTAAAGAGCTCTATCTAGCTCTCTCTTGAATGCATTCAGAGAATTGGCCTCCACTGCCTTCTGAGACAGTGAAGGTTTTTCCTCATCTCCATTCTAAATGGCCTACCCCTTACCCCTTACTCTTAAACTGTGGCCCCTGGTTCTGGACTCCCCCAACATTGGGAACATGTTTCCTGCCTCTAACGTGTCCAACCCCTTAATAATCTTGTATGTTTCGATAAGATCCCCTCTCATCCTGCTGAATTCCAGTGTATACAAGCCTAGCCGCTCCAGTCTTTCAACATATGACAGTCCCGTCATTCCGGGAATTAACCTAGTAAACCTTTCTGAACGATTGTGAATAATATTTGGCTCATGAGGTTTGCTCTGGATGCACACTTTCTCCTTTATTAAGCATATTTGGTAAAATGCTGTGATCAATTTTTATGGTTCCTTCTCTTCTATACATTATTCCCTTCATCCTATATATCTGTACACTGTGGATGACTAATTTGTAATCATGTATAGTCTTTCCACTGATTGGTTAGCGCGCAACAAAAGCTTTTCACTGTACCTCCTCGGTACACGTGACAATAAACTGGACTGGACTAATACATTCCATAACCTATAGCCCTTTGCTGGAAAACAGCTTCAAATTATTTGCATCTCCAATACCCACATTAAATTTAGTCAGCCGTGACTGTACTCGAGTGTTTCTATCTACCATTTGTGTAGGAAAGAACTGCCGATGCTGGTTTAAATCGAAGATAGACACAAAATGCTGGAGTAACTCAGCGGGACAGGCAGCATCTCTGGAGAGAAGGAATGGGTGACGTTTTGGGTCGAGTCCCTTCTTCAGACTGATCAGTCTCAATATGTCCCAGCTACATTAGTCCCATTTGGCCCATATCCCTCTAAACCTAACCGATCCATCTACCTGTCTAACTGCTTCTTAAGCGTTGCGATTGTCCCTGCCTCAACTACCTCCTCCGGCAGCTCGTTCCATACACCGACCACTCTCGGTGTGAAAAAAGTTACCCCTCAGATTCCTGTTAAATCTTTCCCCGTCATCTCTTTTATGACACTTGTTGGAGTTAAGTATTTATTAAGGAGTAAGTTTTTCTCTGGCGGGTTGGAGATTGAGGGAAGTCCTGGCAGAGGTATGTAATATTGTGAGAGGGATAATAGTCACAGCCTTTTGTCAAAGGTTAGAGGGCATAGCTTGAAGGTGAGGGGCAAGGTTTAAAGGACACTAGACCAAGTGGTCCCGTTGGGCCCAAACCTCTCCTGCATTGGTGCAGCACCCTCTCCTCCCTCCCTCCCTCCACCCCCTTCCCCCTTCCCCTTCCCTTCCCCCTCACTCTATCCCCCTCAACCCCCCTTGTCCTCCCTCCTCCCCCCTCCCTCCATCCCCCACCTTCCACCCCTCCCTTCCACCCTCCCCCTCCCTCCCTAGGAGATAGATTTAAACTTTAAAATGTGAACAACTTTAAAAACATAACACCGATTTCAATGAAACCTCTTCCATTGGCACCAAAGGGACGACGGTGAGTAAGGTGGGCCTAAAATTGTCGCGCTAATTGTCAGGGACAAACAAAATAACAAACGAGAGTTTTAGCATATCGCTGTGCAATGCAAGTTTTATTGCACAGAGTGGTGGGCGGATACAATGCGCTTCCAGGGATGGTGGTAATGGCATTTAAGAGGCGTTTGGATAGGCACAGACTAATTATATTACGAGAACGATCCCAGGAATGAGTGGGTTAACATATGATGAGCGTTTGTCAGCACTGGGCCTGTACTCGCTGGAGTTTAGAAGAATGAAGGGGGACCTCATTGAAACTTACAGAATAGTGAAAGGCTTGGATAGAGTGGATGTGGAGAGGATGTTTCCACTGGTGGGAGAGTCTAGGACCAGAGGTCACAGCCTCAGAATTAAAGGACGTTCCTTTAGGAAGGAGATGAGGAGGAATTTCTTTGGTCAGAGGGTGGTGAATCTGTGGAATTCATTGCCCGAAACGGCTGTGGAGGCCAAGTCAGTGGATACAGTATTTTTAAGGTGCAGATTTATAGATTCTTGATTAATATGGGTGTCAGGGGTTATGGGGAGAAGGCAGGAGAATGGGGTTGAGGGGGAAGATAAATCAGCCATGATTGAATGGCTGAGTAAACTTGATGGGCCGAATGGCCTAATTCTGTTCTGACAACCTATGAACCTATATTCCATAAATTTAGAAACTTCCATCAGGTCTCCACTGTAGGGTAATCAGGAGGATTTGGTCCTCAGTAGGAGGTCCTACTGCAATTGTACAGGGCCCTGGTGAGATCGCACCTGGAGTACTGTGTGCAGTTTTGGTCTCCAAATTTGAGGAAGGACATTCTTGCTATTGAGTGCAGTGTAGGTTCACAAGGTTAATTCCCGGGATGGCGGGACTGACATATGAAGAAAGAATGGGTTGACTGGGCTTGTATTCATTGGAATTTAGAAGGATGAGAGGGGATCTTATAGAAACATATAAAATTCTTAAGGGATTGGACAGGCTAGATGCAGGAAAAATGTTCCCAATGTTGGGGGAGTCCAGAACCAGGAGTCACAGTTTAAGAATAAGGGGTCGGCCATTTAGGACTGAGATGAGGAAAAACTTCTTCACCCAGAGAGTTGTAAATCTGTGAAATTCTCTGCCACAGAAGGCAGTGGAGGCCAATTCATTGGGTGTTTTCAAGAGAGAGTTAGATTTAGCTCTTGGGGCTAACGGAGTCGAGGGATATGGGGAGAAAGCAGGAATGGGGTACTGATTCTGGATGATCAGCCGTGATCACATTGAATGGCGGTGCTGGCTTATAGGGCCGAATGGCCTACTCCTGCACCTATTTTCAATGTTTCTAATCCAAGTTTGGCCAACTCCTTATAGCTGATGCCCTCTAATCCAGGCAGCATTCTGATGAACCTTATCGACACAAAAAAGCACTGTGAAATATTTCTTTGGCTGCCTGGTGCAGAATGAGGGCAGATTTGTACATATCAGTGGGTGGTGATCAGAGCCCAGCAGGCAGCCAGGTCTTAGTTGTGAAAGTGACACGAGTCATTTGCGGCTTCATCAGGAATGCCAGACTGAGTGGAGTGGAATGTTATATGTCTTTATTACTTAGAACAATAACACAAGTGGTTCTTTCAATCAATAATGGTTCAATGGTTCTTTATTGTCAGGTGTACCTGGGCACAGTAATATTATTATTTTTGCATAGAGATCAGTCATAAGGTCAGAAGGGATAGGAGCAGAATTAGGCCATTCGGCCCATGAAGTCTACTCCACCATTCGATCACGGCTGATTCATCTCTCCCTCCTAACCCCATTCTCCTGCCTTCTCCCCATAACCCCTGACACCCGTACTGATCAAGAATCTATCCATCTCTGCCTTAAAAATATCCATTGAGTTGGCCTCCACAGCCTTCTGTGGTAAAGAATTCTATAGATGCACCACCCTCTGATTAAATAAATTCCTCCTCATCTCCTTCCTAAAGGAACGTCCTTTATTTCTGAGGCTGTGCCCTCTGGTCCTAGACTCTCCCACTAGTGGAAACATCCTCTCCACATCCACTCTATCCAGGCCGTTGCCTCTTGCATCATGCTGTTAACACTTGAAGGTCAGAGGATGTGTGGAATAGACGCAGCCCAGACCATCACACAAACCAACCTCCCTTCCATCGACTCCATCGACTCCATCTACACCTCACGCTGCCTCAGCAAGGCCAGCAGCCCAGACCATCACACACAAACCAACCTCCCTTCCATCGACTCCATCTACATCTCACGCTGCCTCAACAAGGCCAGCAGCCCAGACCATCACACACAAACCAACCTCCCTTCCATCGATTCCATCTACACCTCACGCTGCCTCAGCAAGGCCAGCAGCATAATCAAGGTCCAGTCTCACCCCGGTCACTCCCTCTTCTCCCATCGGGCAAAAGGTATAGAAGTGTGAAAACGCACACCTCCAGATTCAGGGACTGTTTCTTCCCAGCTGTTATCAGGCAACTGAACCATCCTGTTGGCTCAGTTCTATTTGAGGAGAACTGAACGGACCTTTCGAGGCGTATAAGATCACGAGGGGAATAGATGGTGTGAATGGCCTTTTACGCAGAGATGGGGAATCAAGCTCGGGGGACATGGGTTGAAGGTGAGAGGGGAAAGATTTAATTGGAACCCGAGGGGCAACTTTTTCACTCAGAGGGTGGTGGGTGTATGGAACGAGCTGCCAGAGGAGGTAGTTGAGGCAGGGACTATAACATCATGTAATGGACACCTGGACAGGTACATGGATAGGAAACGTTTAGCAGGATAAGGGCCAAAGGCGGGCAGGTGGGACCAACGTGGAGAGGGCATTTGGGTCGGCAGGGACAGGTTGGGCCGAAGGGCCTGTTTCCGTGCTGTGTGACTCTAGGATTCTATAACCACAGGCAGTGAAAGGAAGTCAGCTATTGATAGAGGAAGCTAGTGGCGATGCTAATGTCACTGAAAGTGAGTCCGTCTTTAATTATGAATGCACAGTTTAATTGCCCGCTAAAGGGTTATTGAAATGCTGAACTAGATTGGAGCTGCATCTGATTGAACAGTATGACCCATCTCCAGCGATTGGAATGATGTTGGAGAGTATTTGTTTTATTATGAACGAAAATCGGAAGTATAAAATGAGATGCAACCTATTTTTCTCAGTAGAGTCTATGTGGCATTTATACGGATAGACACAAAGTGCTGGAGTAACTCAGCAGGACAGGCAGCATCTTTTAATTTAGTTTAGTTTGGAGATACAGAGCGGAAACAGGCCCTTCGGCCCACCGGGTCTGCACCGACCAGCGATTCCCGCACACTAACACTATCCTACACACACTAGGGACATTTTACACGTCCACCAAGCCAATTAACATACAAACCTGCACGTCTTTGGAGTGTGGGAGGAAACAGAAGATCTCGGAGAAAACCCACTGGGAGAACGTGCGAACTCCGTACAGACAGCACCCGTAGACGGGATCGAACCCGGGTCTCCGGTGTAAGGCAGCAACTCTACCGCTGTGCCATCCTAATTGCCCTAATATGGCTTCTCTGGAGAGAAGGAATGGGTGACGTTTCGGATCGAGACCCTTCTTCAGACTGAGAGTCAGGGGAGAGGAGAGGTATGGAAGGGAAAAGGTGTGAAAACACATCAAAGCAGACGATGATAAGGAAATGTAGAATGGGACATTCTAGGTTAATTCCCGGAATGGCGGGACTGTCATATGTTGAAAGACTGGAGCGACTAGGCTTGTATACACTGGAATTTAGAAGAGGAGAGGGGATCTTATCGAAACATAAGATTATTAAGGGGTTGGACACGTTAGAGGCAGGAAACATGTTCCCAATGTTGGGGGAGTCCAGAACAAGGGGCCACAGTTTAAGAATAAGGGGTAGGCCATTTAGAACGGAGATGAGGAAAAACCTTTTCAGTCAGAGAGTTGTAAATCTGTGGAACTCTCTGCCTCAGAAGGCAGTGGAGGCCAATTCTCTGAATGCATTCAAAAGAGAGCTAGATAGAGCTCTTAAGGATAGCGGAGTCAGGGGGTATGGGGAGAAGGCAGGAATGGGGTACTGATTGAGAATGATCAGCCATGATCACATTGAATGGCGGTGCTGGCTCGAAGGGCCGAATGGCCTCCTCCTGCACCTGTTGTCTATTGTCTATTGACTTTGTTAACGGAGGGGAGGGTGACAACGAGACACGCAATCAGTAAAATGTAATCAGGAGGACGGTAGAACTAGTCGGAGAACTAGGGGAGGAGAGGGACAGTGAGCGAGGGAAAGCAAGGGTTACTTGAAGTCAGGGAAACATATGAGCCATTCACCAAGTCTGATACAGATGGAGCACAGCAGGAGATAGATACACAAAGCTGGAGTAACTCAGCGGGACAGGCAGCATCCCTGGAGAGAAGGAATGGTCTTGGTTTTTGGTCCTCCAAAATATTCCAAATGGAATTTGAACTGTATGGACTTAAGCAAGAAGGGCTTCTTGGAGAAGAGCTGCCTTAAATGTAGCTGCGTCTGGTTGAGTAACTGTAGTAGGGTGAAGACTACTCCATGCTTTAACTGTGCGAGGGGAGAATGAATCGCTACACAAATCTGTCTTGGCAGCCGGTATCTCAAAGTGAATCGAATGCCCTCGTCTGTTGATAGGTTTGGGTTTGGTGTAGATTTGGTCATCTATGTCGAGCTGACCATTTAACATTTGGTACAAACAGGTCAGGTGGTGGGTGGGGTTTACGTCTGTCTTGGAGCAGATTCCACCCCAGTGAATTCAGAAGTCCGGTTACACTCGCTTCTCTCTCGTAGGTGTTTGTAACAGATCCAGCTGCCCGCCTGTGGACACGTTCGATGGAAGAAATGTTTGTATTTGTGCAAGGGCCCCATGCTGCAACTGCGAGGAGCAAATGAGGTCTAACAAAGGTGAAGTACAACTTCTCCTTGATAGAAGTTGAACAATGATAAAAAGCTGCGTCTGAGAACGGGTGACGTCCCGGGTCGAGACCCTTCCTCAGGCTGTCTGTCTCTCTGAAGAAGGGTCTCGACCCGAAATGTCGCCCGTTCCTTCTCTCCAGAGATGCTGCCTGTCCCGCTGAGGAGTCTCTCCATCTTGTTGTGTCTATCCCCGGTGTAAAGCAGCATCTGCAGATCCTTCGTACACATTCGGTGGCGAGGCAGACTCCCTCTCCACGAGTGCCCGGCTGCCCGTGGGCGTTGCGGGCGAGCTTTGGCCCTCGCTGTGAGTCAGTCGCTCGCCAGAGTGTGGAGGCTTTTTTCGCCTTTGAATAATTTAGCGTTAAATTGATGACTGCACAGATCCTGTCATCATCGATTCTGGGAGGTGTGGTGTTGCCATGGGAACACGGCCTGCAAGATTTACCGCCTGGCAAGATAAACTGGGGGGGGGGGGGGGGGGGAAGTGTGTGTATGCGAGCCGCTGGGCTGTGGAGCGATGCAACCTGTATTAAAAATTAAAGATGTTTCAACCAGCTATACTGAGGGTTGAGCATAAACATGGCAAAGCAGGTGATCAGAAATCACCTGTTTAAATTATAATGTCTTATCCTCAATTGTTTGCTGTGTGTTCGTGTTGTTACTTGCGAGCGGAGCACCGAGGCACATTCCTTGTATGTGCACATACTTGGCTAATAAAACTTTACTCAGTTCAATTCAGAATGAGTGTTGTGGGGCAAGAGAGACACAAAGTGCTGGAATAACTCAGCGGGTCAGGCAGCAATCCCTGGAGAGAAGGAATGGGTGACGTTTCGGGTCGAGACCCTTCTTCAGACTCGACCTGAAACGTCACCCATTCCTTCTCTCCAGAGAAGCTGCCTGACCCGCTGAGTTACTCCAGCACTTTGTGTCCATCGTCGGTTTAAACCAGCATCTACAGTTCCTTCCTACGCACTGTGTTTGGAGC
>NC_135972.1:3368880-3441380 GCF_053455715.1 Rhinoraja longicauda | reverse complement strand
TCGGGGCAGATCCCTCATTCAGACTGAAAGATAGGGGGAGGGGGAGGGGGAGGGGGGAGGGGGGAGGGGGGAAGCTGGAGGCGAGATAAAAGTTCCTTTCTAAAGTTGGCTGCCTTTCGGAGGCGTGGTGAAGTGTGGATGGAGCCAGTGGTGGGGAGCCTGGTCTGTGTGGTTGTTGCAGAGTGCTGTAGGTTTAGCCCAGTGATTGTACCTGCCTCTCCCTACCTCCCCTGGCAGCTCGTTCCATACACCCACCGCCCTCTGAGTGGGAAAAGTTGCCCCTCGGCTTTCTATGAAATCTTTCCCATCTCACCTGAAACCTAGGTCCTCTTGATTCTTGCCTCCCCTGGACAGACACAAAAAATGCTGGCGTAACTCAGCGGGACAGGCAGCATCTCCGGAGAGAAGGAATGGGTGACGTTTCGGGTCGAGACAGTCTGAGGAAGGGTCACCCATTCCTTCTCTCCGGAGATGCTGCCTGTCCCACTGAGTTACTCCAGCATTCTGTGTCTATCTTCGGTTGAAACCAGCGTCTGCAGTTCCTCTATACACATCTCGATTCCCCCTCCCTGTGGTAAAAGAGTTTGTTCACCCTGTCTATTCCCCCTGTGATTTATACACCTGGGATGCCCAGCGGAATATCAATGTTGTGGGTTTTATTTTCCATGAATCTGCAAAGCAGAGAGATAACTGAGGTCAGGCTTCAACAAGAGCATTCCCAGTGGCCATGTTTCTTTGTCTGTGCTGCCTCTTAGGAAGCAGCAGGTTGCTGAGCTGATGTCTATGTTGCTGACACCACCTCTTGCACCAGAGTGAGCTGATCATCTGGAAGGAAAGGCCCGAGCACCAAATTATACCCTGGTTCCCTGACAGGGTGTAGGTTGCTGGCTGTTGTGCAGCGCCCTGCCACACGGCCCCCCCCTCTTGTATCAGGCTGAGTCATTCATCCTGTCATCGCTCGGTGAAATGAGCTGGTAAACAAGGCGTTGATTCAGCGGAATCGATGGACCAGAGGACATGGGTTCAAGGCGAAGGGGAAAAGATTTAATGGGAATCCGAGGGGTAACGTATTCACACAAAGGGTGGTGGGTGTATGGAACGAGCTGCCGGAGGAGGTGGTGTAAGAAAATAACTGCAGATACCGGTACAAATCGAAGGTATTTATTTCACAAAATGCCGGAGTAACTCAGCGGGTCAGGCAGCATCTCAGGAGAGAAGGAATGGGTGACGTTTCAGACTGAAAAAGGATCTTGACCCGAAACGTCACCCATTCCTTCTCTCCTGAGATGCTGCCTGACCCGCTGAGTTACTCCAGCATTTTGTGATATAAATGCCAGAGGAGGTAGCTGAGGCTGGGACTACCACAACATTTAAGAAACAGTTACAGGTACATGGATAGGACAGGTTTGGAGGGATATGGGCCAAACACAGGCAGGTGGGACTAGTGTACCTGGGACATGTTGGTCAGTGTGGGCAAGTTGGGCTGAAGGGCCTGTTTCCACACTGTATCACTCTATGACTCTATCTAGCCTTCAAAGTGCTGGAGTAACTAAGCGGGTCAGGCAACATTTCTGGAGAAAAAGGATGGGTGACGTTTTGAGTCGGAACCCTTCTTCAGACTAGTCTTCTCTCCACAGATGCTGCCTGACCTGCTGAGTTACTCCAGCACTCTGTGAAACGTCACCTATCCATGTTCTCCACAGATGCTGCCTGACCCGCTGAGTTACTCCAGCACTCTGTGAAACGTCACCTATCCATGTTCTCCAGAGATACTGCCTGACCCGCTGAGTTACTCCAGCACTCTGTGAAACGTCACCTATCCATGTTCTCCACAGATGCTGCCTGACCCGCTGAGTTACTCCAGCACTTTGTGCCTTTTTAAATTTGGTCCACTATCAACTGCAGTTCATTTGTGTCTACAAACAACTCCAGTTATTGTATGTGTGTGTGTTTGAAATTATATCTTCAATTGAAATTCAATTCAGCCATGATCACATTGAATGGTGGTGCTGGCTCGAAGGGCCGAATGGCCTACTCCTGCACCTATTGTCTATTGTCTATTGAAAGCTGAGGGTTTGGCACAGTGATGGAGCTGTGAATATTGTCATCCTACCTGTTATCGTGTTGGTAGGCACACAATGCTGGAGGAACTCAGCGGATCAGGCAGCATCTCTGGAGAAAAGGAATGGGTGACGTTTCGGGTCGGGACCCTTCTTCAGACCTGAAACGTCACCCTTTCTTTCTCTCCAGAGATGCTGCCCGCCCCGCTGAGTTACTCCAGCATTTTGTGTCTACCTTCGATTTAAACCAGCATCTGCAGTTCTTTCCTACGCTGTTATGATGTAGTGTAGAGAGCATAAAAACGATCTTGTGTTGAGTGGTCCATTTCTGATGATGCTGAGAGGACGTGGGTTAATCTCTTGTTGGATGGTAACTGTGAATTTATTGGTGGATTTATTGCAATATCAGTAAGTAGCGAACTTTAAGACATCAATACTTTATGTGTCCCTGCTTTTATCATCCTTCAACCGTGCAAACTCAGTCGAAGCTGCACTGAGAGCCAATTTGGGAATACATTATCTTGTGTCAGGACTTAAAGTTACAAATGATTTGGGAAGTTCTGGTTGCTAGGAAGCAGCCTCTTCACTGCTGTTGAATAAATGATAACGTGTTACAATGGTCTATGATGAGGGATAGTTCAGTGTTGAACTGTTTCAGTCAGCAGTGTACAAATACTGTGTCGCACACTATAACCTGAGGCCAGGGTATTAAAGACCAGTCTGTCATTTGATAGTCAAAAGAGTGTTTATTGTCATACACCCATCAGCCAAAACATTGTGACCACTGACAGGCGAAGTGAGTAACATTGATTATGCAACAGATGCAGTATAATGTGGATAAATGTGAGGTTATCCACTTTGGCGGCAAGAACAGGAAAGCAGAGTATTACCTGAATGGTGGCCAATTAGGAAAAGGGGAGATGCAACGTGACCTGGGTGTCATGGTGCACCAGTCATTGAAAGCAAGCGTGCAGGTGCAGCAGGCAGTGAAGAAAGCGAATGGTATGTTAGCATTCATAGCAAGAGGATTTGAGTATAGGAGCAGGGAAGTTCTGCTGCAGTTGTACAGGGCCTTGGTGAGACCGCACCTGGAATATTGTGTACAATTTTGGTCTCCTAATCTGAGGAAAGACGTTCTTGCCTTAGAGGGAGTACAGAGAAGGTTCACCAGATTGATCCCTGGGATGGCAGGACTTTCATATGAAGAAAGACTGGATAGACTAGGCTTATACTCGCTGGAATTTAGAAGACTGAGGGGGGATCTTATTGAAACATATAAAATTCTTAAGGGGTTGGAGAGGCTAGATGCGGGAAGATTGTTCCCGATGTTGGGGAAGTCCAGAACCAGGGGTCACAGCTTAAGGATAAGGGGGAAGTCTTTTAGGACCGAGATGAGAAAACATTTCTTCACACAGAGAGTGGTGAGTCTGTGGAATTCTCTGCCACAGAAGGCAGTTGAGGCCAGTTCATTGGCTATATTTAAGAGGGAGTTAGATGTGGCCCTTGTGGCTAAAGGGATCAGGGGGTATGGAGAGAAGGCAGGTACATGTTACTGAGCTGGATGATCAGCCATGATCATATTGAATGGCGGTGCAGGCTCGAAGGGCCAAATGGCCTACTCCTGCACCTATTTTCTATGTTTCTATGTTTCTATGTGTTACAATGGCACCTGTCAAGGGGTGGGATATATTAGGCAGCAAGTGAACAGTCAGTTCTTGAAGTTGATGTGTTGGATGCAGGAGAAATGGGCAGGAGTAAAGACCTGAGCGACTTTGACAAGCGCCAAATTGTTCTGGCCAGACGACTCGGTCAGAGCATCTCTGAAACGGCAAGGCTTGTGGGGTGCTCCCGGTCAGCAGTGGTGAGTACCTACCGACAGTGGTCCGAGGAGGGACAAACCACAAACCGGCGACAGACAGGGTGTTGGGCGCCCAAGGCTCATCGATGCGTGAGGGCAACGAAGGCTATCCCGTCTGGTCCGAACCGACAGAAGTTTGTACGTTCTCCCCGTGCCCTGCGTGGGTTTTCTCCGGGTGCTCTGGTTTCCTCCCACACTCCGAAGACGAGCGGGTTTGTAGGTTGATTGGCTTGGTGTACGTGTAACTTGTCCCTCGTACCTGTAGGATGGTGTTCGTGTGCGGGGATCGCTGGTCGGCGCGGATTTGGTGGGCCGAAGGGCCTGTTTCCGCACTGTATCTCTAAAGTAAACTAAGCTAAACCCAATGTACCACACTCCGACATACATCCTATTCATTATTCTGCCAGGATGGAGAATCTGAACTTTAAGACAACTGCACTGTAACTGGCAACATGGCAGACCAAGATAATAGATGGACAGACTTCAATAACAATGGATAAAAACCAGATTCGGTGGGCCGAAGGGCCTGTTTATCGCTAAATTAAACTGAACTAAGCCTTATTTTTGTGTGTTAAGGCTCGCCGAGAGCACCGACACTTCCTCCCCCATCACGTGAGACTGCTCCTGCCTGTTGGTGTTCTCCACACTGACCCATTCCCCCTCTGTGCAACTCCCTGGCGCAAAGTGCTGGTTTAGCACCTCCCCTACATCTGCAGATTCCAAACCGCGGCACGGTGGCGCAGCGGTAGAGTTGCCGCCTTACAGCGAATGCAGCGCCGGAGACCCGGGTTCGATCCCGACTACGGGCGCCGTCTGTACAGAGTTTGTACGTTCTCCCCGTGACCTGCGTGGGTTTTCTCCAAGATCTTCGGTTTCCTCCCACACTCCAAAGACGTGCAGGTTTGTAGGTTAATTGGCTGGGCAAATGTAAAAAAAAATTGTCCCTAGTGTGTGTAGGATAGTGTTAATGTGCGGGGATCGCTGGGCGGCGCGGACTCGGTGGGCCGAAGGGCCTGTTTCCATGCTGTATCTCTAAATTTAAATCTAAATCAAACACAAATCGCCTCCTTTGTCCTTGTGAGTCCCAACCTGGTTATCATCGTGTTTTTAATTTAGGTATAAAAAAACTTTGGGATTTTCTTTAAATCTGACTCCAAAGCCATTTCCAGGCTCTTTTTGACCCTTTTAATCTTTCACTTGAGTTCTTTCCTCCCTTTTTTAAAAGCAAACTCAATGCCAGCATTTATTGCAAGAGGGCTTGTATACAAAAACAGGGGATGTAATGCTGAGGCTCTACAAGGCGCTGGTAGGGCTGCATTTGGAGTATTGTGAGCAGTTTTGGGCCCCATATCTGAGGAAGGATGTGCTGGCTCTGGAGAGGGTCCAGAGGAGGTTTACAAGAATGATCCCAGGAATGAGTGGGTTAACCTGTGATGAGCGTTTGTCAGCACTGGGCCTGTGCTCGCTGGAGTTTAGAATGAGGGGGGACCTCATTGAAACGTACAGAACAGTGAAAGGCTTGGATAGAGTGGATGTGGAGAGGATGTTTCCACTAGTGGGAGAGTCTAGGACCAGAGGGCACAGCCTCAGAATAAAAGGACATTCCTTTAGGAAGGAGATGAGGAGGAATTTATTTAATCAGAGGGTGGTGAATCTGTGGGATTCATTGCCACAGAAGGCTGTGGAGGCCAAGTCAGTGGATATTTTTAAGGCAGAGATAGATAGATTCTTGATTAGTGCGGGTGTCAGAGGTTATGGGGAGAAGGCAAGAGAATGGGGTTAGGAGGGAGAGATAGATCAGCCATGATTGAATGGCGGAGTAGACTTGATGGGTCGAATGGCCTAATTCTACTCCTATTCCTTACGACCTTATGACCTGTATATTCCTCAGAGGCCCTGTGATTCCAACCTCTGAAACCTTCCATGGACTTTCTTTTTCATTTTGACTAAATTTACCACCTCTTTGGTCATCCAAGGCCATCTTATCCCCACTCCCTCCCGGAGCATGTTGGTTTAAATGACCAACATGCAGCAGACAGTAATTACCCTCCGACCCTCTTTAAGGTGACAGATGCAGCCTGACCCGCTGAGTTACTCCAGCACTCTGTGAAACGTCGCCCATCCACGTTCTCCAGAGATGCTGCCTGACCCGCTGAGTTACTCCAGCACTCTGTGAAACGTCACCTATCCGTGTTCTCCACAGATGCTGCCTGACCCGCTGAGTTACTCCACCACTTTGTCTTTGCTTGGATTTATACAGTGTCTATAAAAACCCTTAACGCTTGCTAAAATACTGCACCAACTATGAATGATTTCATACGATTCATAGTGGTTCATACGAATTTGGTGGCTGTATATGAATGAATGACCTATATAATGCCACTATCCATTGAAGGAGAAATATCAGATCAGACACTGAGAGACTCCCACACACTTTTCCTCTTCACATCGAGCTGTGGGATTTGTTGGTTGTGTTGTTGCTGGAATGGGCAGATGGTTTAAATTGTCGGATTAAATCCATCTTCTGTGTCTCTGCTGCCCGTTCTCTGCTCACTGCACTAAACCGTCATCTTAAGTTATGGAACGAGCGCTGAATCCGTGACCTTTTGACTCTTTGAGGCAAGAACGCTCTGGACTTTCAAACTAGGGCGGTCATGGTGGCACAGCGGTAGAGTTGCTGCCTTACAGCGCTTGCAGTGCCGGAGACTCGGGTTCCATCCCGACTACGGGCGCCGTCTGTACGGAGTTTGTACGTTCTCCCCGTGACCCGCGTGGGTTTTCTCCGAGATCTTCGGTTTCCTCCCACACTCCAAAGACGTGCAGGTTTGTAGCTTAATTGGCATGGTGTAAATGTAAATTGTCCCTAGTGGGTGTAGGATAGTGTTAGTGTGCGGGGATCGCTGGGCGGCGCGGACTCGGTGGGCCGAAAGGGCCTGCTTCCGCTCTGTATCTCTAAACTAAACTGAACTAAACTTTGCCAATGGCTGGCTTTGGCCCTGCTCCAGTTTATAACAAAGACAATCGCTTTGGTGAGACCACACCTGGAGTATTGTGTGCAGTTTTGGTCTCCTAATCTGAGGAAAGACGTTCTTGCCTTAGAGGGAGTACAGAGAAGGTTCACCAGATTGATCCCTGGGATGGCGGGACTTTCATATGAAGAAAGACTGGATAGACTAGGCTTGTACTCGCTGGAATTTAGAAGACTGAGGGGGGATCTTATTGAAACATATAAAATTCTTAAGGGGTTGGAGAGGCTAGATGCGGGAAGATTGTTCCCGATGTTGGGGGAGTCCAGAACCAGGGGTCACAGCTTAAGGATAAGAGGGAAGTCTTTTGGACCGAGATGAGAAAACATTTCTTCACACAGAGAGTGGTGAGTCTGTGGAATTCTCTGCCACAGAAGGCAGTTGAGGCCAGTTCATTGGCTATATTTAAGAGGGAGTTAGATGTGGCCCTTGTGGCTAAAGGGATCAGGGGGTATGGAGAGAAGGCAGGTACGGGATACTGAGTTGGATGATCAGCCATGATCATATTGAATGGCGGTGCAGGCTCAAAGGGCTGAATGGCCTACTCCTGCACTTATTTTCTATGTTTCTATGTTTCTATGTACGTGGCAGACTGGGTAAAGCCATCGTCGCGACAGAGGGAGATGTCTACGGTCGGCAATCGGTTTAGCAACTGAAGATGTCTAGCTTTTGACGAGCTTATAAAAGAGATTGAATTATGAGATAGCGTTGCATGTACTTAGACTGCGATCCCTTGAGTGCAGGATATTGTGGAGTAAACTAATCAATGTGTGTAAACGGATAAAGGAATTCTGAAGAGCAGTCATAGAGGAGCCAAGAGCCGGCTAATACGTCAACAAAGACATGAGCCTAGTGCCTGGGGAACTCAGCGGGCCGGGCAGCATTTGGGGAGGGGATGGACGCGTGACCTAATGGATCAAAACGTTTCTTCAGAAGAGTCCAGAACTCAAAACGTCATCTCTCCTGGCCCGCTGAGTTCCTCCAGCACTTTGCGTTTTGCTCAAGATGCCAGCACATGCAGTTCCTTGTGCATGGAACACTTTAGAAACATAGAAATATAGACAGTGGGTGCTGGAGTAGGCCATTCGGCCCTTCGAGCCAGCAGCGCCATTCAATATGATCACGGCTGATCAATATTTTACTGGCCAATGCAGGTTCTAGAGGCAGAGCACTGACTGGAAGACAGACACAGAGTGCTGGAGTAACTCAGCGGGTCAGGCAGCATCTCTGGAGAGAAGGAATGGGTGACATTTTGGGTCGAGACCTGTAGAAGGATCACCCATTCCTTCTCTCCAGAGATGCTGCCTGTCCCGCTGAGGTAGTCCAGCTTGTGGTATCTATCCTGGGTTTCAACCAGCATCTGCAGTTCCTTCCTGCCCATTTTGACTGGAGATGTCACCTCTGCTGTTCGGTCCACTGATGCTGCCTGATCTTCCAGTATAATTGCGTCTCCAGTATTTTCTGCTTTTACTCTGAATGTGGCCACTTGGATGTGGAGATAACGTTTGTCACAGTAAAGGTCATGGTAATCTCCAATGCTTTTCCCCAAAAGGCTTCACCTCGGTACGTGTGACAATAAACTAAACTGATCTGAAAGTGGGTGGTCACGGTGGCACAGCGGTAGAGTTGCCGCCTTACAGCGAATGCAGCGCCGGAGACCTGGGTTCCATCCCTACTACGGGCGCCGTCTGTACGGAGTTTGTACGTTCTCCCCGTGATCTGCGTGGGTTTACTCCGAGATCTTCGGTTTCCTTCCACACTCCAAAGATGTGCATGTTTGTAGGTTAATTGGCTTGGTATAAATGTAAAAATTGTCCCTAGTGTGTGCAGGATGGTGTTAATGTGCGGGGATCGCTGGTTGGTGCAGACCCGGTGGGCCGGAAGGGCCTGTTTCCGCGCTGTATCTCTAAACTAAAAGGTGTGAAATTGATTGATTCTTTTAGTGTGAGGACCTCATTCACTGACCTCACCCAGCCGGGCGGCCACCATTGGTGGAGCGGGAGCACGTGGCCGCTGGCTGGGTGAGGTCACGTGGAGCGCGGGGCGGTGACGTCACCTTGTCCCTTATTTGGGAGTGAGGAAGTTGGCAACCCTATTAATAAGGGACAATAGACAATAGGTGCAGGAGGAGGCCATTCGGCCCTTCGGCCCTACGAGCCAGCATCGCCATTCAATGTGATCATAGCTGATCATTCTCAATCAGTACCCCGTTCCTGCCTTCTCCCTATACCCCCTGACTAAGCTATCTTTAAGAGCTCTACCTAACTCTCTCTTGAAAGCATCCAGGGATTTGGCCTCCACTGCCTTCTGAGGCAGAGAGTTCCACAGATTCACAACTCTCTGAGTGAAAAAGTTTTTCCTCATCTCTGTTCTAAATGGCCTACCCCTTATTCTTAAACTGTGGCCTCTTGTTCTGGACTCCCCCAACATCGGGAACATGTTTCCTGCCTCTAACGTGTCCAATCCCTTAATAATCTTATACGTTTCAATAAGATCCCCTCTCATCCTTCTAAATTCCAGTGTATACAAGCCTTGTCGCTCCAGTCTTTCAACATACGACAGTCCCGCCATTCCGGGGAAGGCGGTCCCATACGGGGCAAACCAATTTAGCCCAAAATACGGGATGTCCGGCTAATACGGGACAGTTGGCAACCGTAGTCTTGCTCGAGACTCTCTCGCTGTGTGGCTCACCCAGAGTTTGTATTTTGAGGGGGGGGGGTCTCTTTATTGTGATGACAGGATACAAAAAGGATATTGCCTTTGTGGTTAACTTGGGTTTTTAAATTTTAAGAACGCCTTGATTAGAGTAAGTATCCTCCATCAGTAATTAAATAAGAGTCATCCAGCAAGTCAGAAATGAATATTAAATTAAAAGCAATTCATTCCACCGTTGGAGAATTGTTCGCAAAGTCTGTCTTACGACCTTTTAGCTTCCTGACAAGGCAATCCATTTAAAGGGTTTGCCAGCCTTAGAGAATATTTAATTAAACTAATGCCTGCTACCTATAAATTAAACCCAAGCTTCAAGAACAAATATATCAAATGTACCGAAGAAGGGTCTCGACCCGAAACGTCACCCATTCCTTCTCTCCAGAGATGCTGCCTGTCCCGCTGAGTTACTCCAGCATTTTGTGTCTATCTTTTTTTTAATCAAATTGGTGTCAATCACATCTACCTTCCCTTTAAATGAAGGTAGACACACATGCTGGAGTAACTCAGCGATAAAGGCAGCATCTCTGGAGTGGGTGACGTTTCGGGTCGAGCCCCTTCAACAAGAGGAGTTGAGTATAGGAGCAAAGAGGTCCTTCTGCAGTTGTACAGGGCCCTAGTGAGACCGCACCTGGAGTACTGTGTGCAGTTTTGGTCTCCAAATTTGAGGAAGGATATTCTTGCTATTGAGGGCGTGCAGCGTAGGTTTACTAGGTTAATTCCCGGAATGGCGGGACTGTCATATGTTGAAAGACTGGAGCGACTAGGTTTGTATACACTGGAATTTAGAAGGATGAGAGGGGATCTTATCGAAACGTATAAGATTATTAAGGGGTTGGACACGTTAGAGGCAGGAAACATGTTCCCAATGTTGGGGGTCCAGAACCAGGGGCCACAGTTTAAGAATAAGGGGTAGGCCATTTAGAACAGAGATGAGGAAAAACTTTTTTAGTCAGAGAGTTGTGAATCTGTGGAATTCTCTGCCTCAGAGGGAAGTGGAGGCCAATTCTCTGAATACATTCAAGAGAGAGCTAGATAGAGCTCTTAAGGATAGCGGAGTCAGGGGGTATGGGGAGAAGGCAGGAACGGGGTACTGATTGAGAATGATCAGCCATGATCACATTGAATGGCGGTGCTGGCTCGAAGGGCCGAATGGCCTTCTCCTGCACCTATTTTCTATTTTCTATTTTCTATTTTTCTTCAGACAGAGTCAATAGACAATAGACAATAGGTGCAGGAGGAGGCCATTCGGCCCTTTGAGCCACCACCGCCATTCAATGTGATCATGGCTGATCATTCTCAATCAGTACCCCGTTCCTGCCTTCTCCCCATACCCCCTGACTCTGCTATCCTTAAGTCAGGGGAGATGGTAGCAAGGGGTATACATTGTATATGAATGGTGTATACATTTATACAGATGCACGTCTTTGGGATGTGGGAGGAAACCGGAGCACCCGGATGAAACCCCTGCGGTCCCGGGGAGAAGGTGCAAACTCCACACAGACAGCACCCGAGGTCAGGATGGGACGCGGGTGTCTGGTGCTGTGAGGCAGCAGCTCTACCCGCTGCACCACTCTGCATCTCTCTATTCTGCTGTTGTAATTCCATGTCCACCTTCATTGGAAACCCAACTGAAGAGGTCCAAATCATTCATAGCTGCCAGGGTAAAAATGATTTCATCCCACTGGAAAAACTGGCCTCAGGCTCTGAGTAATTTAGTGGTGTGATAGGTCGTGGTGGGAGGTGGTCTTTGCAAGAGTAGCGACGTGGAGAATCACCGCAGGGCAAGGGAGGGGTATCTGGCCATTTGTTCACCAGCAGGCCAGAGCACAGATGCTCACCACAATATCTCCGTCACCATCACTCCCCATCACCATCACTCCCCATCACCATCACTCCCCATCACCATCACTCCCCATCACCATCACTCCCCATCACCATCACTCCCCATCACCATCACTCCCCATCACCATCACTCCCCATCACCATCACTCCCCATCACCATCACTCCCCATCACCATCACTCCCCATCACCATCACTCCCCATCACCATCACTCCCCATCACCATCACTCCCCATCAGTGTCAAATGTTTAAAGTGCACTTTGTTCTGTGCTATGCTGACCTATTTTTCTTTTGATCCAAAATTTATCCCGTGCTGATCCTGTGCTGATCTTATATGTGTAGGAAGGAACTGCAGACGCTGGTTTAAACCTAAAATAGACACACAAAAAGGCTGGAGTAACTCAGCGGGTCAGGCAACCTGTCTAGAGAGAAGGAATGGGTGACGTTTCGGGTCAAGACCCTTCTTCAGACCTTGTGTACGATCTTGTATCATGGATGGCCAAAGCCATCGGGCCCATTCAGCGCCCACTCGTGACCGCGCTGCGCATTGAGCTGCTGCCTCACAGCGCCAGAGACCCGGGTGCCATCCCGACCTCAGGTGCTGTCTGTGTGGAGTTTGCTCGTTCTCCCTGTGACCGCGTGGGTTTCCTCCGGGTGGCTCTGGTTTCTACCCACGTCCCAAAGACGAGCGAATTTGTAGGTTCAATCTAAGTCTGTCTAACATCTCCTTGCAACCAACACCCTCTGATCCAGGACGTTTGAGGCTATGGCCTCCAGTGGAACATAGATAGGGGTTGCCAACTATCTCACTCCCAAATACGGGACAAGGTGACATCACCGCCCCGTGCCCCACGTGACCTTGCCCAGCCAGCTCCACCAATGGCGGCCGCCCGGGCCGGGAGGCGGGTTGCTACGCAACCTCCGTCAGGCGAACACACCTGGCCCCACTCCCCATTAGCCTACACTGTCCCGGCCGACAGCGGCCCGCGGGCCTAATACGGGACAAGTGCGGTCCCGTACGGGACAAACAAATTTAGCCCAAAATACGGGATGTCCCGGCTAATACGGGACAGTTGGCAAGCCTAAACATAGACCCACTCTGCACACGAACAGGCCCTTCAGCCCACAATGTCTGAGCTGAACAGTCCACGTCTGCCCAATCCCAACCTTGTAGCTACCACCCTCCTAAACCAGGTATCATTCTGGTTAGTGTAGGAAGGAACTGCAGATGCTGGTTTAAATCACAGATAGACACACAAAGCTGGAGTAACTCAGCGGGACAGGCAGCGTCTCTGGAGAGAAGGGATAGGCGACGTCTCTGGGTTGTAGGAGGGTCTCGACCCGAAACGTCACCCATTCCTTCTCTCCAGAGATGCTGCCTATCCCGCTGAGTTACTCCAGCATTTTGTGTCATTCTGGTCTTCTCGAAGCCTCCACATTCTTCCTGTAAAGGGGTGGCTGGAACCCTGCACAATACTTAGGGTTGCCAACTGTCCCGTATTAGCCGGGACGTCCCGTATTTTGGGCTAAGTTAGTTTGTCCCGTATGGGACCGCCCTTGTCCCGTATTGGTAGGGTTGCCGACTTCCTCGCTCCCAAATACGGGACAAAGGGTGACGTCACCGCCCCCACGAGACCTCATCCAGCCAGCGGCCACGTGCTCCCGCTCCACCAATGGCTGGGTGAGGTCACGTGGGGCGCGGGGCGGTGACATCACCCCTTGTCCCTTATTTGGGAGCGAGGAAGTTGGCAACCCTTAAACAACACTCCAGGCCCGAACCCAGCCACGACTGTGAATGTGAAAAGCTTTAAAGCTACTTAAAATAAATCCAAGGAATCTTCTGGGAAGAAACAGCGCAAATGATTTCTCCCCCTGGAATTTACAGCATGCAAACTTTCCATGAAAGATTTATACAGACGGAAGTCAGGGACAACAGCGTCGTTAAAGATCTCGACTGGGCTTTTATGCTCAGACGGTCGCCACTCTGTGTGCGGCCTTTTGAAAATGATATCAGTCTTTGACGCAATATCATGTCTTTTGTTTTGACTTTCTGGATAATGTAAAAGGAAAATTCATTTGGTTTTGATAGCTTTTGAATGTTCAGAATCATGTGGTACAGTGTAAGCTCCCAGGCCTCTTTGTTAAGGGTGGTGTTTTAACCTTCAGGCCTAGTCCTGAAATAATCCAGCTGTGGTGGTCCCCTGGTGTGGAGCCACGCGCTGTGCGAACCCTCGGCCCGGGGGAGGGGGGTGGGGGTCCTGGAACTTGGAATGGGGAGATGGGGCAGTTGGTAGTGGAGTTCCAGGAGCAGTTGAACTGGGGGTTGGGGGTTTGGGGAGCTGTATGATGCTTGAGGAATAAAGAAAACTTCGCTTGACACTCGCGTCCCGCTTCATCGGTGACCCCGACGTGATCGAACATGCAGCTCCCCAATCCCCCAACCCGTTCAACTCCTCCCGGACCTCCACTACCAACCGAAGATACTAGAGGGGCAAGATGGACCACTCCGTTGAAATCGTCCACACTGAAGTGCAGTACGCAAAGGAGCGTAACGTCCGCCATTTTAATAAGCAAAACCCGCTGTTCGCTCTGCCTCTCGCAGGGTAATCAGTGTTGTGGGGGAACAGTATGTGTGATGATACCATTAAAATGCAGAATATATCGCATCTATCAATTCACAGATTTTCTTTTTAAACGTTTCTGCAAGTTTCTGCCGACTAAACTGGCGCCGTGACGTACTACGGTCTCTAGGGTCGAGTGGCCTATCTCGCTCTGCTCTATTATCTTTGCTACCAACTGCCCCCCCTCCCCATTCCAAGTTCTGTGACCCCCCCCCTTGAGCCGAGGGTTCGCACCGCGCGCGGCTCTCCACCAGGGGCCGCCACACAGCCGAGGGTCCACACCGCGTGCGGCTCACCACCAGGGGCCGCCACACAGCCGACATTTCAAGCAAAGTGGGGGACACCATTTTTCTTTTCATCCGTAATCTCAACCCTCTTAAGGGCGGCACGATGGTGCAGCGGTAGAGTTGCTGCCTCACGGCGCCAGAGAACCGGATTCGATCCTGACCCCGGGCGCTGTCTGTACGGAGCTTGTACGTTCTCCCCGTGACCCGCGGGGGGGGTTTCTCCTGGATCTCCGGTTTCTACCCACACTCCAAAGACGTGCGGATTTGCAGGATAATTGGCTTCTATAAATTGTTCCTTATGCGTGTGTGTAGGATAGAACTAGTGTGAAAGGGGGATCGCTGGTCGTTGCGGGCTTGGTGGGCCGAAGGGCCTGTTTCAGCACTGTATCCCCAAGCTAAACTCTCTACGCAGGTGGGAATGAATGAGTCAACCATTTAACGGGCCTTGTCAATTGAAAACTGCTGCATTAATCTTAAACTAATGTAATTTGCTGTCAAATTAATTAAAACCTCTGCAAGTTTTGCAATGTGGAATCGCAGTAGGTTATTGTGGACACGCAGATATTGACAGAAACACAACAGCTTTGTCAGCACCTGAACAGCGGCCAACGCAAATAGAATTCACAAAGAATATTCTAAAGTCAGGCCAGCCAATTACTCAACCCAAATTCTGTGAAGTATACACATTAGCGCTGATTACTGTAGTGTGCTGTTAAAAATGAGGGTGCAAAATGCTGGGGAATATCATTAATCCTGCAGTTTGAGCTACAAAACCCTTGGGTAGGATTCACTCTACGCTCTTGGCACGGTGGCGCAGCGGGTAGGGCCACTGACTCACAGCGCCAGACTCCCGGGTTCCATCCTGACCTCGGGTGCTGTCCGTGTGGAGTTTGCACCTTCTCCGTGTGACCGTGTGGGTTTCCTCCGGGTGCTCCGGTTTCCTCCCACATCCCAAAGACGTGCGGGTTTGTAGGTTAATCGGCCCCTCTGTGGATCGCCCCCTAGTGTGCGGGGAGTGGATGAGAAAGTGGGATAGCACGGAACCAGCGTGAACAGGTGATCGATGGTCGGCGTGGACCCGGTGGGCCGAAGGGCCTGTTTCCACGCTGTATCTCTGAACTAAACTTAAGTGTCCCAACGCGCTGCCGGGGGTGGTGGTAGTGGAGGGAGATATGATAGTGGTGTTTGAGAGGCTTTTAGACAGACAGGTGGATATGCAGGGAACGGAGGGATATGGGTTATCTGCAGTGCAAGGTGTTCATACAAAGAGCACAGCACTGGAATCTATTTAATCAGAGGGTGGTGAATCTGTGGGATTCTTCGCCACAGAAGGCTGTAAAAATAGATATATTTAAGGCAGAGATTGACAGATTGTTGATTAGTGCGGGTGTCAGGGGTTATGGGGAGAAGGCAAGAGAATGGGGTTGGGAGGGAGAGATAGATCAGCCATGATTGAATGGGTGGAGTAGACTTGATGGGCCGAATGGCCTAATTCTGCTCCTATCACTGGAGAGCATTAGTGATGAGCATTCACTGTTGTGCCGGTTCTCAGGAGATGCAGCGTGCCTCCTTGGTAATTGGTCTTCACCCTCTTGTCCTCCACAGGCTAGACCCATCTAGTTGACGATCTGAAGACACGAGGCCAACATTGCTAGTTCCTCCCTGGTTGTCCCACCATCTGTGCTTGCAGTGTGAGGCGGAGCAGAGAGCGGTCTCGGAGCGGGAGTGTCGGCCGGCCGGACGGTCGCGGTGGTCTCGTTGCCCCACCCCCTCCCCCCCCCCGCCTCTGCTCTTCACCGCGCTCCTCCCTCCCCGGCCCCGGTGAAGATGAACTACCTTCGCCGCCGCCTCTCGGACAGCAGCTTCGTGGCCAACCTGCCCAACGGCTACATGATGGACCTGCAGCGGCCGGACACGTCCACCAGCTCGCCCGTATCGCCCGCCGCAGAGCGCCGCAACCCTCCCGGCACCACCATCCTCGCCTCCCTCTCCAACGCCATGAAGCAGACCACAGCCGCTGCCGCTGGCCTGGTGGAGCAGACGGCAACACCGGCAACACCGGCAACAACGGCAACAGGCACACCCGCCCCCCACAAACCAAAGATACTGCTCGTGGTCGATGACCCACACACCGACTGGTACGTGCCCCTCCCCCCCTCTCTCCCCATCCTCCCCCCCCTCTCCCTCCCCCTCTCTCCCCCTCTCTCCCCATCCTCCCCCCCCTCTCCCTCCCTCCTCCCCCCATCCTCCCCCCTCTCCCCCCATCCCTCCCCCTCTCTCCCCATCCTCCCCCCCTTTCCCTCCCTCCTCCCCCCATCCTCCCCCCCTCTCTCCCCATCCTCCCCCTCTCTCCCCATCCTCCCCCCCTCTCACCCCATCCCTCCCCCTCTCTCCCCATCCTCCCCCCTCTCTCTCCCTCCTCCCCCCATCCCTCCCCCTCTCCCCCCCTCTCTCCCCATCCTCCCTCCCCTCTCCCCCCATCCCTCCCCCTCTCTCCCCATCCTCCCCCCTCTCCCTCCTCCCCCATCCTCCCCCCCTCTCCCCATCCTCCCCCCCTCTCCTCCCATCCCTCCCCCTCTCTCCCCATCCTCCCCCCCTCTCCCTCCCTCCTCCCCCCATCCTCCCCCCCTCTCTCCCCATCCTCCCCCTCTCTCCCCATCCTCCCCCCCTCTCCCCCCATCCCTCTCCCTCTCTCCCCATCCTCCCCCTTCTCCCTCCCTCCTCCCCCCATCCCTCCCCCTCTCCCCCCTCTCTCCCCATCCTCCCCCCTCTCCCCCATCCCTCCCCCTCTCTCCCCATCCTCCCCCCCTCTCCCCCATCCCTCCCCCTCTCTCCCCATCCTCCCCCCTCTCCCCCATCCCTCCCCCTCTCTCCCCATCCTCCCCCCCTCTCTCTCCCTCCTCCCCCCATCCCTCCCCCTCTCCCCCCTCTCTCCCCATCCTCCCCCCCTCTCCCCCCATCCCTCCTCCTCTCTCCCCATCCTCCCCCCCTCTCCCTCCCTCCTCCCCCCATCCTCCCCCCTCTCTCCCCATCCTCCTCCCCCTCTCCCCCCATCCCTCCCCCTCTCTCCCCATCCTCCCCCCCTCTCTCCCCCCCTCTCTCCCCCCCTCCTCCCCCCCTCCTCCCCCCCTCCTCCCCCCCTCTCCCCCCATCCCTCCCCCTCTCTCCCCATCCTCCCCCTAAATGGCCATTTAGAACTGAGATGAGGAAAACCCTTTTCAGTCAGAGAGTTGTGAATCTGTGGAATTCTCTGCCTCAGAAGGCAGTGGAGGCCAATTCTCTGAATGCATTCAAGAGAGAGCTAGATAGAGCTCTTAAGGATAGCGGAGTCAGGGGGTATGGGGAGAAGGCAGGAACGGGGTACTGATTGAGAATGATCAGCCATGATCACATTGAATGGCGGTGCTGGCTCGAAGGGCCGAATGGCCTCCTCCTGCACCTATTGTCTATTGTCTATTGTTGTCGTTGCTGTTTTCAATGGTGGTTGCGCTCACAGTATTGACCATGAAACCCGCAGTGGGGGAAGTAAAGTGAGCTATCCTGTGGGGTTCCAAATGATCATTTTAGTAGTGAGTTTGGCAGAATAGCTCCGTGCTGGGTCCTGATCACAGTCTATACTCCAGGGCCTGGAGCAGCCGTGAGACACCACAGTCACACTGTGTTGCTGAGGCAGTGTATATTGGCAGTGCTGCTAGCCAGGGAGGCCTGCATCTTCACAGTGATTTCCCAGTGGGGAGATTGCGTTTAATGACTGCACGACCTGGCAGCCAGCCAGCCTCCGATGGCCCTTTTACCATCATGAACAAGTCATGAGAGGTTCTAGTCTACACTGGGAAGCACAAACAGGTGAGACACGCAGCGTTGGCACTAGGCTCGCCAACTGTCACGTATTAGCCGGGACATCCCGTATTTTGGGATAAATTGGATTGTCCCGTACGGGACCGCCATTGTCCCGTTTTAGGGCCGGGGGGCGCTGTAGGCCCAGAAGCTGTAGGCCCAGAAGCTGTAGGCCCGGACGCTGTAGGCCCAGACGCTGTAGGCCCAGACGCTGTAGGCCCAGACGCTGTAGGCCCAGACACTGTAGGCCCGGACACTGTAGGCCCAGACGCTGTAGGCCCGGACGCTGTAGGCCCAGACGCTGTAAGCCCAGACGCTGTAGGCCCGGACACTGTAGGCCCGGACACTGTAGGCCCGGACGCTGTAGGCCCGGACACTGTAGGCCCGGACACTGTAGGCCCAGGAAGTGTAGGTCCGGACACTGTAGGCCCAGGCAGTGCAGGTCCGGACACTGTAGGCCCGGGAAGTGCAGGTCCGGATGCTGTAGCCCGGAAGCTGTAGGCCCGGACGCTGTAGGCCCGGAAGCTGTAGGCCCGGAAGCTGTAGGCCCGGACGCTGTAGGCCCGGAAGCTGTAGGCCCGGAAGCTGTAGGCCCGGAAGCTGTAGGCCCGGAAGCTGTAGGCCCGGACGCTGTAGGCCCGGAAGCTGTAGGCCCGGACGCTGCAGGCCCGGACAGTGTAGGTCCGGAGGCTGCTGCAGGTCCGGACAGTGTAGGCCCGGGGGCCGCTGTAGGTCTGGACACTAGGCACGGACGCTGTAGGCCCGGGCAGTGTAGGCCCGGACAGTGTAGGTCCGGAGGCCTGGGTGCTGCCTAACAGAGGTTGCATAGCAACCCGCCTCTTGGCCCGGGCGGCCGCCATTGGTGGAGCGGGAGCATGGGTGAGGTGACGTGGGGCGTGGGACGGTGACGTCACCTTTTCCCTTATTTGGGAGTGAGATAGTTGGCACCCCTAGTTGATACAGTGATACAGTGTGGAAACAGGCCCTTCAGCCCAACTTGCCCACACCAGCCAACATGTCCCAGCTACACTAGTCCCACCTGCCCGCTTTTGGTCCATATCCCTCCAAACCTGTCCTATCCATGTACCTGTCCAACTGCTTCTTAAATGTTGGGATAGTCCCAGCCTCAACTACCTCCTCTGGCAGCTTGTTCCATACACCCACCACCCTCTGTGTGAAAAAGTTACCCCTCAGATTCCTATTAAATTTTTTCCCCTTCACCTTGAACCTATGTATTAGGGTTGGGGGTGGGGGGGGGGGGCGCTGTAGGCCCGGACACTGTAGGCCCGGACACTGTAGGCCCGGACGCTGTAGGCCCGGACACTGTAGGCCCGGACGCTGTAGGCCCGGACGCTGTAGGCCCGGACGCTGTAGGCCCGGACGCTGTAGGCACGGACACTGTAGGCCCGTACAGTGTAGGTCTGGAGGCCTGGGTACTGGCCCGGGCGGCTGCCATTGGTGGAGCGGGAGCACGTGGCCGCTGGCTGGGTGAGGTCACGTGGGGCGCGGGGCGGTGACGTCACCCTTTGTCCCGTATTTGGGAGTGAGATAGTTGGCAACCCCTGTTGTGAGTTCCTTGTGAACTGAGCAGCTGAAGGGCCCCTATCCCTGCAGCGATGTGTGTCTGCCAACAGGTGGCCTTGTCTCACTGTGAATGCGTGCGATGGATGGGAGCTGAGAGTGGCGTGCGCAGTCAGGAGAGTCTGCACTGCTGGCTGCCACCACTGGATGGGGAGCTCTGCACTCCTGCACAGCCAGCAGTGCACTGGCACCCAGCAGTGCAGCCAGCAGTGCACCCAGCAGTGCACTGGCACCCAGCAGTGCACTGGCACCCAGCAGTGCAGCCAACAGTGCACTGGCACCCAGCAATGCACTGGCACTCAGCAGTGCACTGGCACCCAGCAGTGCACTGGCACCCAGCAGTGCAGCCAACAGTGCACTGGCACCCAGCAGTGCACTGGCACTCAGCAGTGCACTGGCACCCAGCAGTGCAGCCTCTCCTGCCGACATCAGCTCGCAGCTCCCATCTGTAAGAACGTGACCGACATTCCATCAACAAGGATGTCACAGGTCCCAGATACAACAACAACATTGCTGCTTGCTGCAGCACCACAGTGCACAATGTAAACAAGACGATAAACACAAAAACAAGTGTGTGTGTATACATACACATATATATACACATAGATACATATACTGAAGAAGGGTCTCGACCCGAAACGTCACCCATTCCTTCTCTCCTGAGATGCTGCCTGACCCGCTGAGTTACTCCAGCACTTTGTGAATAAATACCTTCGATTTGTACCAGCACCTGCAGTTATTTCCTTATAGATACATTATACACACACTTACCTATATATATATATATATAAATGCCCACGTACACAAACATTTCTGTACACACGCACGCACATACACACACGTATACACGCACACAAATACGGACACACACTCACGCATTCGCACATGCACGTACACACACACACACACACACATACGTACACATACGCATGTACACACTCATGTACACACACGCACACACACACATATACACACGTATGCACACATGCACGCACACACACACACACGTACAAACACATGCACACACACGTGCACACATACACGTATGCACACACACGTTCATGTACACACGCACGTACATGTACACACGCGTACACACGCACACACGTACAAACACATGTACACACAAGCGCACACATATACACACGTATGCACACACACACGTATGCACACACACACACATGTACACACACACACACCCGTACAAACACACATGTACACACAAAAACAAACAATAATAGTGGAAAAGGACAAAACCAATGCCTGGTCCACACCGACCAAGATGCCCCATTTACCCTGTCCTGTCCATGTACCTGTCCAAGTGACTTGTAAATGTTATATATCGTCCCTGCCTCAACTATCTTCTCTGGCAGCTTATTCCATACACCCATCATCCCCCGAGTGAAAAAGTTCCCAATCAAGTTCCTATTAAATCTTTCTCTCCTTCACCTTAAACCTGTGTCCTCTGGTTCTTGATTCCCCCACCCTGGGTAAAGCAAAGCTTTTCACTGTACCTCGGTAGGTGTGCAGGTACTCAGTACACAGATTCAAGGAGAAAGGGAAAATATTTCATAGGAATCTGAGGGGTAACTTTTTCACACAGAGGGTGGTGGGTGTATGGAACGAGCTGCCAGAGGAGGTGGTTGAGGCTGGGACTATCCCCAACATCTGAGCCAAACGCAGGCAGGTGGGACTGGTGTAGCTGTGACGTGTTGGCTGGAGTGGGCAAGTTGGGCCGAAGGGCCTGTTTCCACACTGTATCACTCGATGACTCTATGTGACAATAATAAACTCTAAGCCTGTAATGTAGGAATGTGACCGTTGCTCTGAGAACAGCAGTCTGCCACAGCTAACAATGAAAGAGATAACCAGTGCCCATGTAGTAGTTGCGGGAAGGAACTGCAGGCGCTGGTCTACACCGGAGACAGGCACAAAGTGCTGGAGTAACTTAGCGGGACAGGCAGCATCTCTGGAGAGAAGGAATGGGTGACGTTTTGGGTCGAGACCCTTCTTCAGTCTGTGTCCACTGATCCTCTGAGTTACGCTGGGCTTTAGGTGGTGTTGATGGAGGATAAATGCTGCCAAAGATACAGCGGAGATCTGCTTTGCTCTTCTTTGCGAATACCTAGTGAGTTCCTCCAGCATTTTGCAGCGGGTAGAGCCGCTACCTCACGGCGCCAGAGACCCAGGTTCCAGCCTGACCTCAGGTGACAATGGGCAATAGACAATAGGTGCAGGAGGAGGCCATTCGGCCCTTCAAGCCAGCACTGCCATTCAATGTGATCATGGCTGATCATTCTCAATCAGTACCCCGTTCCTGCCTTCTCCCCATACCCCCTGACTCCGCTATCCTTAAGAGCTCTATCTAGCTCTCTCTTGAATGCATTCAGAGAATTGGCCTCCACTGCCTTCTGAGGCAGAGAATTCCACAGATTCACAACTCTCTGACTGAAAAAGTTTTTCCTCATCTCAGTTCTAAATGGCCTACCCCTTATTCTTAAACTGTGGGGCTGTCTGTCTGTGTATCATTTCTGTGCCTGAATTTGGCTTGGATCTTTTTATGTATAGTATTATCTGACTGAATTAGACCGCATGCAGAACAAAGCTTTTCACTGTACCTCGGTACACGTGACAATAATAAAGTGAAAACATCTTGAGCCTGCCTAATGTGAACTCTGAGGCACAATCTGCTGAAGTCTTCATCCTATGCCGTTGACATCCGTGAAATGACCAAGAGAAACATTTGTTCAAAATGAAGATTGGAGACGGAGATTCTTGAAGGTAGACACAAGGTGCTGGAGTAACCCAGCGGGACAGGCAGCATCTCTGGAGACAGGGAATGGGTGACGTTTCGGGTCGAGACCCTTCTTCAGACTGATGTCAGGGGAGGGAGCAGTTCCTTGATGTGAGGAAAGCCTTCTACATTCTCACATCTCCGAGTCACACTACCAACATTCTGCAGTGATGGAGTTCAGTTCAGATTACATATTTTACATCCAGAGACACAAAGTGCTGGAGTAACCCAGCGGGTCAGACAGCATCACTGGAGAGAAGGAATGGGTGATGTTTTGGGTTGAGATGTTGATCCTTGATTAGTGGGGGTGTCAGGGGTTTTGGGGAGAAGGCAGGAGATGGGGTTGAGAGTGAGAGATAGACCAGCCATGATTGAATGGCGGAATAGACTTGATGGGCCGAATGGCCTCATTCTGCTCCTGCAACTTCTGAACACAGGTACAAACAATGTAAGACTATTCCTCGTTCAACCCACAGTGCAGAGATGTGGTGATGTCAACATTGTTTGAGGTTGCTTTGTGAAAGGCTAATCTGGTTGCCTCACAGATGCCGTTGGACATTGGCTGCAGAGAGCCCTTGTGCACGATGACCATTTTAAGTAGGTCTCTGTGCTGCTTGCGACTGCCATTGTGGTAAACAAGATCACAGGCACCATGCCCCGCATTCCAATTAGCTTCCCCTTCATTCCTGGCCAGCTGCCTCCAATGCTGCCAACGTCCCGCAAAGAATCTTAATCCTCGCTCAGTCCGACCCTGTGAGACCTGGAACAGACAGCCAGGCCTGTGTGTGAGGGCAGGCATGGCGTGCTGGAGCAACTCAGCGGGTCAGGCAGTGTCTCTGGAGAACGTGGATAGGTGGTGTTTTGGGTCGGGACCCTTCTGACTGATTGTAGGGAGTTGGGGAGGGAGGAACGAGAAGCAGAGTAAGACCAGGACACATCAGTGCTGGCAACAGATGACGATGGGCAGGCAAGCAGGGAGGAACACGCTGCCAGGGGTGGTGGTGGAGGCAGCAGATACCATAGTGGTGTTTACATGTTTGTTTGGATTGGCATACGGATGTGCAGGGAATGGAGGGATATGGATCTCATTCCAGCAAATCAGAGTCTGATGAAGGGTCCCGACCCGATACGTCACCTATCCATGTTCTCCAGAGATGCTGCCTGACCCGCTGAGTTACTCCAGCACTCTGTGAAACGTCATCTATCCATGTTCTCCACAGATGCTGCCTGACCCGCTGAGTTACTCCAGCACTCTGTGTATATATTTAGATCAGAGTTCTGTGCTGCACGGTGGCGCAGCGGTAGGGTTGCTGCCTCACAGCGCCAGCGATCCTGGTTCGATCCTGACTACGGGCGCTGTCTGTACCGAGTTTGTACGGTCTCCCCGTGACCTGCGTGGGTTTCTCTGAGATCTCTGGTTTCCTCCCAACCTCCAAAGAAGTGCAGGTTTGTAGGTTAATTGGATTGGTAAAAGTGTGTGTGGGATAGTGTTGGTGCGCGGGGATTGCTGGTCGGCACGGACGCAGTGGGCCGAAGGGCCTGTTTCCGCGCTGTATCTCCAAACTAAACTAAACTGAGATGCTGCCTGAGCCGCTGAGTTACTCCAGCATTTTGTGTCTATATTCAGATAAGAACTGGTCCTGGCATCATGTTCAGCATGGACATTGTGGGCTGACACGTTCCTGTGCTGTGCTGCTCTGTGTAATTCTGGCCTTCACCGATGTTGATGTGAGCTGGGGTACATCAGGTAACTTGCCCAGCCCATGAGTGACATTCCTCTCATTTGCCTCCCCAGGTCCAAATACTTCCGTGGAAAGAAGGTGTTGGAGGATTATGAGATACGTTTGGAGCAGGTCAGTGCACTTTCACTTCCCCGTCACCCCTGACACCTGAACTACTCAACACTAGGCTCGCCAACTGTCCCGTATTAGCCAGGACATCCCGTATTTTGGGCTAAATTAGTTTGTCCCGTACGGGACCGCCCTTATCCCGTATTAGTAGGGTTGCCAACATCCTCACTCCCAAATACGGGACAAGGTGATGTCACCGCCCCGCGCCCCACGTGACCTCACCCAGCCAGCGGCCACGTGCTCCCGCTCCACCAATGGCGGCCGCCCGGGCGGGGAACACGTGGCCGCTGGCTGGGTGAGGTCACGTGGGGCACGGGGCGGTGACGTCACCATTTGTCCCGTATTTGGGAGTGAGGAAGTTGGCAACCCTAACCAAGAACCTATCAATCTCCGCTTTATATTTTCCCATTGACATGGCCTCCACTGCCGTCTGTGACAGTGAATTCCACATGTCTCACCACCCTCTGGCTAAAGAGACTCCTCCCATCTCTGTCCCAAAGGTGTATCCTATTGTTCTGAGGCTGTGTCCTCTGGTCCCAGACTCCTAAACATCTCCAGTTTCCTCAGCATCACTTCCAGCATCACCATGAACTTTCCACGCTCCATGGACGCACAGCGATAGAGTTGCTGCCTCACGGCACCAGGGACCATCCTGACCACGGGTGCTGTCTGCCTGTGTGTGGAGTTTGTACGTTCTCCCTGTGGACCGCGAGCGTTTCCTCCAGGTGCTTCGGTTTCCTCCCACACATCCCAAAGACGTAACTGTGCGGGTTTGTAGGTTAACTAGACCAAGGAGACCCATTGGGCCCAAACCTCTCCTGCATTGGTGCAGCACACTTTCCTCCCTCTCCCCCACCTCACCCCCACCATCCCCCATCCCCCATCCCCCCCTCCCCCCTCTCACCCTTCCCCCTCCCCCTCCGCACCCTCCCCCTCTTCTCCCCTCCCCCCTCCACCCCTTCCCTCCCCCCATCCCCCTCCCCCCTTCCCCCCATCCCCCTCCCCCCCTCACCCCCACCCCCCTCCCCCCTTCCCCCGCTCACCCCCAGCGATCCCCGCACATTAACACTACCCTATACACACTGGGGACAATTTTTACACGTTCACCAAGCCAATTAACCTACAAACCTTTGGAGTGTGGGAGGGAACCAAACCTGCACGTCTTTGGAGTGTGGGAGGGAACCGAAGATCTCGGAGAAAACCCACGCAGGTCACGGGGAGAACGTACAAACTCCGCACAGACAGCGCCCGTAGTCGGGATGGAACCCGGGTCTCCGGCGCTGCATTCGCTGTAAGGTGGCAACTCTACCGCTGCGCCACCGTGCCTGGTGTGGTGAACTGTCGGAATCTTTATCCTGGTTGCGATTCTGAGATAGGGCAGAATAATTCAACACTGCAGTCCCTGAGTGTTCCCAGCTCAATGGGTTCCTTGTCACTGAGCGTAAACAGTGTTAGATATTCAAGATGTCCACTTTAAGTCAATATTTTTGTGCAGTTGCTCCCCGCGGCTCTGTGACATGGGGGTGTGGGTGTGTCGAATGGGTCTCGGCACAAAGCTAATGTTATTAGTGGTGAGCGGGGTGGTGAGCCAGGCAAGGTACCTCTGACAAAGCCCGCGCTGTTCAAGCTAAGCTGTGTGTCTATCTTGTCAAAAACAAATTATCACTCAGCAGCGAACCTTTCACAAGGGCCAAGCTGCTGGCTCCTGGGTCTATCACGTTACAATCCAGCCCCTTCCCCAGGCAGAAGCATTGTACCTACGCTCGCCAACTGTCCCGTATTAGCCGGGACATCCCGTACTTTGGGCTAAATTAGTTTTGTCCGCCCTTGCCCCGTGTTAGTAGGGTTGCCAACTTCCTCACTCCCAAATACGGGACAAGGTGACGTCACCGCCCCGCGCCCCACGTGACCTCACCCAGCCAGCGGCCACGTGCTCCCGCTCCACCAATGGCGGCCGCCCGGGCCGGGAGCACGTGGCCGCTGGCTGGGTGAGGTCACGTGGGGCGCGGGCCGGTGACGTCACCCTTTGTCCCGTATTTGGGAGTGAGGAAGTTGGCAACCTTAATTGTACCAGCTGCCGGTGAACTTTCCGTTTAGTTTATCATCATGTGTACCGTAAATACACATGGTACAGCGTGGAAACGGGCCCTTCGGCCCGCTGAGTCCACGCCGATCACCCATTCACACTAGTTCTATGTTATCCCCACTCTCTCATCCACTCCCTACACACCAGGGGGCAATTTACAGACGGCCAATTAACCTGCAAATTAACCAAGAAGGGTCTCGACCCGAAACTTCACCCGTTCCTTCCACCCAGAGACGCTGCCTGTCCCGCTGAGTTACTCCAGCATTTTGTGTCTACCTTCGGTTTAAACCAGCATCTGCAGTTCCTTCCCACACACATTACAATCGAGCCATAGATACATGATAAAGGGAATGGCGATACATGAGGGCGGTCACGGTGGTGCAGCGGTAGAGTTGCCGCCTTACAGCGAATGCAGCGCCGGAGACCCGGGTTCCATCCCGACTACGGGCGCCGTCCATACGGAGTTTGTACGTTCTCTCCGTGACCTGCGTGGGTTTTCTCCGAGATCTTTGGTTTCCTCCCACGCTCCAAAGACGTGCAGGTTTGTAGGTTAATTGGCTTGGTAAAGGTAAAAAAATATTGTCCCTAGTGTGTGTAGGATAGTGTTAGTGTGCGGGGATCGCTGGTCGGCGTGGACTCGGTGGGCCGCAAGGGCCTGTTTCCGCTCTGTATCTCTAAACTACACTAAACTAAAGTAAACTAATGAGGTGGTTGTTGGGAAGATGCTGTTCCTGAACTAGAGGTCACGGTTCGTAGGCCCCTCTACCTTCTTCCTGGCGGCTGGAGTGGTCAGGGTGGTGAGGGGCTCTGGTGATGCTGACTGCCTTTTGGAGGCTGCGATTTGTTCAGAGGGTAGGCCTTCAGTGAGGGGATGTTTTCCTTCCACAGATTAATTACAAAGAAAATTAACCCCTTGCATGCTGGCCAATTGCACGGTTCTAGACTTGACACAAAGCGTTACCAGTAACTGAGTTTGCAAACAGTATCGTTTATTCGCACTGCGTAGTTGTATTTTATACAATATACCGATTGCTAAAATTACACAATTTGTTTGTGAGTGTTTTTAACTATTTGTTCATTGGACATCGAACAGTCCAGCCCAGGAACAGGCCCTTCGGCCCACAATGTCCGTGCTGTACGTTATGTTAAGATAACTAATCCCCTCTGCCCGCACGTGATCCATATCCCTCCGTTCCCTGCGTATCCATGTGTATGTGTAAAAGCCTCTCAAACGTCACTATCGTACCTGCTTCCACCCCCCCTGGCAGCTCGTTCCAGGCCCCCACCACTGTCTAAAACAAACTTGCCCCACATTCAGGGGCAGTTTCTTCCCAGCTGTTATCAGGCAACTGAATCATCCTGCCACAATTAGAGAGCGGTCCTGAACTACTATCTACCTCTTTGGAGACCCTCGGACTATATTTAACCGGACGTTACTGGCTTTTACCCTGAATGCACTGAACGTTATTCCCTTAGCCTGTATCTGTACACTGTGGACGGCTCCATTGTAATCATTTACAGTCTTTCCGCTGACTGGTTAGAACGCAACAAAAAAGCTTTTCGCTGTACCTCGGTACACGTTTAGGTTTTTTTAATAGTTTCGTTTAGTTTAGATACACAGCGTGGAAACAGGCCCTTACGGCCCACCGGGTCCGCGCCGACCAGCGATCCCCGCACACTAACACCATCCATCACACACTAGGGGCAATTTGTACATTCACCCAGCCAATTAACCTACAAACCTGCACGTCTTTGGAGTGACATGAACTAAGCTGAACTATCTCCTTTAAACTCTGCCCCTCTCACCTGAAAGCTGCTCGCATTAGTCAGGAACGACTGAAGGGCAAGCTTGATTGAGGGTTTCCTGACATTGTGTCTCTTTCTGCTTTGCAATTGCAAAGCCTTTCCCAAGCTCAGCTGCTACGGTTTCTTGAAAATCACAGGGCATTCTTTCTGGAGAGCCTTTTGATGAAATGGGCTTGGTGCGTTGAGGAATGTCGAGTGCATTGAGCCGTTTTCTCAGGGTGTTTGTTGCGATTGGGTTTGGACTGTGCTGTTCTTTCTGCTTTTGTTATCGGGGCCACTTCAGGTCTGGTCGCTCAAACATGCAGCAGAAGTGGATAGGGGAATGGGGAGGGGTGGAAATGTTCTACTGCCAAAGAGGATTTAGGAGGCAGGGTCTTGGCAGTCCATCTCCATGAGTCCCAAAGCCCACACCTTGAATTCTTTTGGAATTTAGTCTGAATATACAGTCAGAACCTTCTCTGCAGGATGGACACAAAATGCCGGAGTAACTCAGCGGGACAGGCAGCATCTCTGGGGAGAAGGAATGGGTGACGTTTCAGGTCGAGACCCTTCTTCAGATGTTGACCTGAAACGTCGCCCATTCCTTCTCTCCAGAGATGCTGCCTGTCCCGCTGAGTTACTCCAGCACTTTGTGTCTATCTTCAGTGTAAACCAGCATCTGCAGTTCCTGCCTACACCTTCTACCCAGGATGGAAATGCCAAAGACTAGAGGGCGCGGCGTTAAGGTGAGAGGGCACAGTTTAAAGGGGATGTGTGGGGCAAGTTTTCTTACACAGAGGGTAGTAGATGCCTGGAACGTGCTGTTGGGACTGACAGCACCTCTGGAGATGTTTCGGGTCGAGACTCTTCTTCATCTATACACTGCGGACGGCTCGATGGTAATCGGTCTTTCCACCATCTGGTTAGCTGGCAAAAACCAGCTTCTCACTGTACCTCGCTCGGTACACATAAACTAAACTGAATAGCATTATCACAGTTTTTAACCATTTTCATCCTTTGAAAATGGGATGGGGAGAGTACTGGAGAACAGACATACACCTGGCATTGGTAGACACACAATGCTGGAGTCACTCAGCGGGCCAGGCAGCATCTCTGGAGAGAAGGAACCAGTGATGTTTCGGGTCGAGACCCTTCTTCTTGAGTCTCTCCTTCCTTCTCTCCAGAGATGCTGCCTGTCCCGCTGAGTTACTCCAGCATTTTGTGTCTCCCTTCGGTTTAAACCAGCATCTGCATGTCCTTCCTGCTCCAAGAACTGCCCTGGTTCATTGTTCCTCATTAAATGAGCAGGACAGATGGGTCCTTCAATGATGTGAACCTGAAGCGGTCTAATTGGAAATGTACGACATGTGTTTGTCTTAATGAGACAGTGCTGCCCACATCCTGTTTACTCTGTGTCTGAAGGTTGGGCCCCTGTTTTATGAGCTGCCTTTAGTGGGGAGGGTGTGTGGGATTGAACCGTTGTGCGTGACTTCTCCCAGCCCAGTTGCCACGCACTGCAGAGAGAGGGGGGGTAATTATACCACGGAATCCAGACTGCCAAACCCCAACGATCATTCACTGCAGTCATGTGGTGTGTGCCCGGTCTGGTCACAACCCCTCCATCACCCGCAATCTTGGATGTTTTATGTGGTGAGGCAGAGCTGGCTCAAAGACATCTGTTCAATGCAACTAATTAAATGTCCCTGTTAAACCACCCATACCTTACGACCAGGACGACTGCGATTAGTCTGAAGAAGGGTCTCGACCCGAAACGTCACCCATTCCTTCTCTCCTGAGATGCTGCCTGACCTGCTGAGTTACTCCTGCATTTTGTGAGCCAAAACATAATGCCCACCTGCCCAATATGCTGTTGGTCCTCCGTGTGCAGCCCCATACGCAGCAGGGTGCGATGCACTGTGTATTGTGACAGGGTTCATTTAAAGATGTCGTTTGAAATTTGTGCCTTCATCCAAGATAGCCACCATGGTTTCTTCACGTTGCTAATGTAACCAATTCCTTTGGAGGGATTAAAAACTATTGGGCAGGTGCATATGTTAGACGGGATTGTAACCACATAATCAAACTTTGGCATGCATTAAGGAATCTTAAATGGTTTGAGATTGTTTGCAGCTCGGGGGCATTCAGAATTTAGTAGGAATGATGTGTGGGCAGAACGTCACACAGTGAATGTAGCATGGAAACAGGCCCTTTGGCCCACCACATCCATGCTGGCCAAGATGCCCCCATGGATCAGGGCTGTTTCACATTAAAATGACACACTGTAGAGCTGCTGCCTCACAGTGCCAGAGACCCAGGTTCGATCCCGACTACGGGCGCTGTCTGTATGGAGTTTGTACGTTCTCCCCGTGACCACCTGGGTTTTCTCCTGGTGCTCTGGTTTCCCCCCACACTCCAAAGACGTGCAGGTTTGTAGGTTAATTAGCTTCTGCGAATTGTCCCTAGTGTGTGTAGGATCGTGTCAGTGTGCAGGGTGATCGCTGATCGGCGTGGACTCGTTGGGCTGAAGGGCCTGTTTCCATGCTGTATCGCTAAAGTCTAAACTCAGCGGGTCAGGCAGCGTCTCTGGGGAACATGGATAGGAGAAATTCCGGGTCACATCACTTCTCCATGTTCTCCACAGATGCTGCCTGACCCGCTGAGTTACTCCAGCACTCTGTGAAACGTCACCTATCCATGTTCTCCACAGATGCTGCCTGACCCGCTGAGTTACTCCAGCACTCTGTCCTTTTTTGTGCCGCAGCGTCTGCAGTTTGGAGAGTGGGAGAGTGGAGTTGAGGCCGTGGATGACTTTATTGAGAGGCGGAGAGGATCAGAGTGGCTGGTTGTTCTGATGCTGCTGCTGCTGCTGTTTGACTTGTCCTTGAGTTCTTGGCTATATTACAAGACGTGCTTAATGCCAGGACATTGAGCAGTCACTGTGGAAGACTGGTTACTCCCACATCAAAAGCTTCAGCGGACAGTAGCGAGCCTCCAACATATGGAAGCAGTTGTTTCAGTAATCTGGTTTTTATCCATTGTTTTTGAAGTCTGTCCATCTATTATCTTGGTCTGCCATGTTGCCAGTTACAGTGCAGTTGTCTTAAAGTTCAGATTCTCCATCCTGGCAGAATAATGAATAGGATGTATGTCGGAGTGTGGTACATTGGGTTTAGCTTAGTTTACTTTAGAGATACAGTGCGGAAACAGGCCCTTCGGCCCACCGAGTCCGCACTAACCAGCGATCCCCGCACACTAACACTATCCTACACACACTAGGGACAGTTCTACATTTATAGCAAGCCAATTAACCTACAAACCTGCACGTCTTTGGAGTGTGTGGGAGGAAACCGGAGCACCCGGAGAAAACCCACGCAGGTCACTGGGGGAACGTACAAACTCCGTACAGACAGTACCCGTAGTCGGGATGGAAAGCGGGTATCTGGCGCTGTGAGGCAGCAACTCTACCGCTGCACCACCGTGTCTGTACACGGATTACACTGCATATCCGCGCATAACACCGGCTTCCCAGGAAGCAACAATCATCTCAGACTCGAAGGTAGACACAAAATGCTGGAGTAACTCAGCGGGTCAGGCAATGCTGGAGACCTGCATTCCATCCTGACCTCAGGTGCTGTCTGTCTGTCCGTGTGTGTGTGTGTGTGTGGAGTTTGCACATTCTCCCCGTGACCACGTGGGTTTCCTCCGGGTGCTCCGGTTTCCTCCCACATCCCAATGCAGACTAGGCAGGCTGAAGGGCCTGTTTCCACGCTGTGTGACTATGACTCTAGATGCTTTCTCCCATTTTAACAATGTGCTCTGTACGTATGCACAGCTTCATAAGTGATCGGAGCAGAATCAGGCCATTCGGCCCATCGAGTCTCCTCCACCATCCGATCATGGCTGGTCCATCTCCCCCTCCTAACCCCATGCTCCTGCCATCTCCCCATAACCCCCGACACCCGGACTGATAACTGATTTGATACCTTCTGTGTGGAAGGAAGGAGAAAGACTCGGTATTCCAGGGAAAGTGAGGTGAAATGGAAAGGTTTTCCACCGGCTGCTGCTGTTGTGGAAGCCCCTTGCTTTCAAGGCTCGCAGCTACGAGTGTGTAAATTTGGTTCAGTTTAGTCTAGAGAAACAGCGCGGAAACAGGCCCTTCGGCCCACCGAGTCCGTGCCGACCAGCGACCCCCACACACTAACACTACCCTACACACACCAGGGACAATGTTTACATTTACACCAAGCCAATTAACCTACAAACCTGCACGTCTTTGGAGTGTGGGAGGAAACCGAAGATCTCGGAGTAAACCCACGCAGGTCACGGGGAGAACGTACAAACTCCGTACAGACAGCGCCCGTAGTCGGGATGGAACCTGAGTCTCCAGCCCTGCATTCGCTGTAAGGCAGCAACTCTACCGCTGTGGATAGGACCCTAATGATGTGTAAGTGTGCACTAAATCTCCTCGTCGTTTCTCCCACAGGCAGAGTTCTCCGAGTTGAACCTGGCGTCCTATGTGAATGGGGGATGTATGATCGACATGCAGCTTATGCGCGGTGGCACCAAGGTGGTCAGGTAGGTGTGGAGATGCCCACCGGCCCCTGTAGCTGGCGTGGGTGCCGGGGCTGGGGCTGGGGGTGAGGCTGGCTGATTCATTGTCATGTCTACTCGGGGTGCTGCGATTCTTTGTTTGCCTACTGGATGTTTTCAAGAGAGAGTTGGATATAGCTCTTAGGGCTAAAGGAATCAAGGGATGTGGGGAGAAGGCAGGAACGGGGTACTGATTCTGGATGATCAGCCATGATCATATTGAATGGCGGTGCTGGCTCGAAGGGCCGAATGGTCTACTCCGAATGGCACCTATTTTCTGTTTCAATGTTTCTATATTCTATGTTTCTATGTTCTGTGTTTCCAATGTCCCATGTCTCTCTGTCTCTATGTGTCTCTCTGTCTCTATGTGTCCCTGTGTCTCTGTGTCTCTGTGTCCCTGTGTCCCTGTGTCTCTCTGTCTCTGTGTCTCTGTGTCTCTGTGTCTCTGTGTCTCTGTCTCTCTGTCTCTCTGTCTCTCTGTCTCTCTGTCTCTCTGTCTCTCTGTCTCTCTGTCTCTCTGTCCCTCTGTGTCTCTGTGTCTCTGTTTCTCTCTGTCTCTCTGTGTCTCCCTGTGTCTCCCTGTGTCTCCCTGTGTCTCCCTGTGTCTTCCTGTGTCTCCCTGTGTCTCCCTGTGTCTCTGTGTCTCTGTGTCTCTATGTCTCCCTGTGTCTCCCTGTGTCTCCCTGTGTCTCCCTGTGTCTCCCTGTGTCTCCCTGTGTCTCTGTGTGTCTCCCTGTGTCTCCCTGTGTCTCCCTGTGTGTCTCCCTGTGTCTCCCTGTGTCTCCCTGTGTGTCTCTGTGTCTCCCTGTGTGTCTCCCTGTGTCTCTGTGCGTCTCCCTGTGTCTCCCTGTGTCTCTCTGTGTCTCCCTGTGTCTCTCTGTGTCTCCCTGTGTCTCCCTGTGTCTCCCTGTGTCTCTGTGTGTCTCCCTGTGTCTCCCTGTGTGTCTCCCTGTGTCTCCCTGTGTCTCCCTGTGTCTCCCTGTGTCTCCCTGTGTCTCCCTGTGTCTCCCTGTGTGTCTCTGTGTCTCCCTGTGTCTCTGTGTGTCTCTGTGTCTCCCTGTGTCTCTGTGTGTCTCTGTGTCTCCCTGTGTCTCCCTGTGTGTCTCCCTGTGTGTCTCTGTGTCTCCCTGTGTCTCTGTGTGTCTCTGTGTCTCCCTGTGTCTCTGTGTGTCTCTGTGTCTCTGTGTCTCTCTGTTTATGTGTCTCTGTGTCTCTGTGTCTCTGTGTCTCTGTGTCTCTCTGTTTATGTGTCCCCGTGTCCCCGTGTCTCTGTGTCTCTGTGTCTCCAGTACCCATATGCAGAGTTGCCAGGTAAAGGGGGGCAGACAAAGCTACGAAAGTATTCAATATAATCTTTCTTCCTTCCCCGCCTCCCAGCCCCCAAGCTCCTCTTAGTTCCCGCGGCCCCTCCCCTCCCCTCCCCCACGCCGGCCCCTCTTAGTTCCCGTGGCCCCTCCTCTCCCCCACGCCGGCCCCTCTTTGTTCTCAGCGGCCCCTCCTCCACCGCCAAAACAGGCCCTTCGGCCCACTGGGTCCGCACTGCCCAGCGATCCCCGCACACCACCCCACACACACTGGGGACAATTTACAATCTTCACCAAAGCCAATTAACCTGCAAACCTGTATTTCCTTTGAGTTAATTTAGAGAGTTACAGTGCTCTGGGACAGAGTTCATGTAGAGAGTTACAGTGCACTGGGAGAGCGTAAATGTAGAGAGTTACAGTGCTCTGGGAGAGCGGGGATCTTATCAAAACGTATAAGATTATTAAGGGGTTGAACACGTTAGAGGCAGGAAACATGTTCCCAATGTTGGGGGAGTCCAGAACCAGGGGCCACAGTTTAAGAATAAGGGGTAGGCCATTTAGAACTGAGATGAGGAAAAACTTTTTCAGTCAGAGAGTTGTGAATCTGTGGAATTCTCTGCCTCAGAAGGCAGTGGAGGCCATTTCTTTGAATGCATTCAAGAGAGAGCTAGATAGAGCTCTTAAGAATAGCGGAGTCAGGGGGTATGGGGAGAAGGCAGGAACGGGGTACTGATTGAGAATGATCAGCCATGATCACATTGAATGGTGGTGCTGGCTCGAAGGGCCGAATGGCCTCCTCCTGCACCTATTGTCTATTGTCTATCGTTAGTGTGGAGAGTTACAGTGCACTGGGCGGGCGTTAGTGTAGAGAGTTGCAGTGCACTGGGCGGGCGTTAGTGTAGAGAGTTGCAGTGCACTGGGCGGGCGTTAGTGTAGAGAGTTGCAGTGCTCTGGGCGGGCGTTAGTGTAGAGAGTTACAGTGCTCTGGGAGAGGATGGAGTGCAGAGAGTTATTTTTGCCCAGAGCATATCTCCGTGTTTATCAAACGCGTGTCAGGTTTGTCGTTCTAGTGAAGCTCCCATCTCTTGCCCAATGTCCCGTGTCCAATATTTACAGAGTGATGTCGCTGTGAGTGATGAGTTTTTCCTTCTGATTATTTTCCATTTGTACAAATTGTAATCTCTTCCAAATTGTAATCTGTCTCATTTTACTCTTTGAGTTTATTTTTTGTTCTTGCTTGGAATGTTGGCTTTGTGGGCGAGGCTGCTGTTTACGTCCGACTGTTCAACTTGGTAAATGGGTGTTTATGACATTCTATCTGGTAGTTAACATTTCCAATACTTGTTTCCTTCATAAAGTCCCTTTCATTTCTTTGAACATAGTTTCCAAGTTGGCAGAGGTGAGATTTGAACCCTTGACTCTAGTTCTGGAGGAAGGACTCCTGTGGATTGGCCAGGTCAATTGTCCACCGTGTTATCTTACTCCACCACCAATTTAGTTTAGTTTAGTTTAGTTTAGAGATACAGCGCGGAAACAGGCCCTTCGGCCCACCGGATCCACGCCGACCAGCGATCCCCGCACACTAACACTATCCCACACACCCCAGGGACAGTTTACATTCATGCCAAGCCAATTAATCTACAAACCTGTACGTCTTTGGAGTGTGGGGGGAAGCTGAAGATCTCGGGGAAAACCCACGCGGGTCACGGGGAGAACGTACAAACTCCGTACAGACAGCACCCACTGAGTTACTCCAGCACTCTGTGAGAGACAGAGAGACAGAGAGACAGAGAGACAGAGACACAGAGAGACAGAGAGACAGAGAGACAGAGACACAGAGACACAGAGACAGAGACACAGAGAGACAGAGAGACAGAGAGACAGAGACACAGAGACACAGAGACACAGAGACACAGAGACACAGAGACACAGAGACACAGAGACACAGAGAGACATAGAGACATAGAGACAGTGTATAGTTAATAGTGTAACTATTACACTATTGTGTAATAGTTCCTTCTTACACAATCTGAAGTGGGCTGTGGAGGCCAAGTCAGGGGATATTTTTAAGGCAGAGACAGATAGATTCTTGATCAGTGCGGGTGCCAGGGGTTATGGGGAGAAGGCAGGAGAATGGGGTTGACCAGGGAGAGATAGATCAGCCGTGATTGAATGGCGGAGTAGCCTTGATGGGCCGAATGGCCTTATTCTGCTCCGATGTTATGAATTTATGAATGGGTGTGGAGAGGGGAGTGGCCAGAGATGCTTGTTGGGCAGAGATACACCAGCACTGTGTGTTCTATATTAGAGTGGGGACTAATCTGCTTTAGCTGCCTGTGAGGTGAGTGTTTGCAGCTGAGGGCTCCTGTAAAGCCGGGGGTGCTTATAGCACAGGATGTAGAATGAGAAGCTGCCGCTCCTGGCTCAGCCCAGAGGACAGGATCAGCCTGGCTGCCTGCCCACGCAAAAGTACAGCCCTGTTGTTTCAGGTGGGAACCAGGCCAACCATTTAGAGATTAGGAACAAGGTCTTGTTGTGCGGACAGGACAGGGCCGGGGCAGGATAGTTGCTTTCAGGACAAGTACAACAACCAGGCGATCCTGGGCGGCACGGCGGCGCAGCGGGTAGAGCCGCTGCCTCACAGCGCCGGAGACCCGGGTTCAATCCCCACCTGTGGAGTGTGCACGTTCTCTATGTGACCACGTGGGTTTCCTCCGGGTGCTCCGGTTTCTTCTCACATCCCAGAGACGTGCGGGTTTGTTGGTTAATTCGATGAGAAAGTGGGATAATGTAGAACTAGTGTGAACGGGTGATCGATTGTTGGCGTGGACTCGGTGGGCCGAAGGGCCTGTTTCCATGCTGTTTCGTTTATAAAAAAAGTTTAGAGATACAACGTGAAAACAAGCCCTTCGGCCTACCGAGTCCGCACCGACCTGCGATCCCCACACACTAACACCATCCTATGCACACAATTTACGTTTGATGCCAAGCCAATTAACCTACAAACCTGCACGTCTTTGGAGTGTGGGAGGAAACCGAAAATCTCGGAAAAAAACCCACGCAGGTCACGGGGAGAACGTACAAACTCCGTACAGACAGCACCCGTAGTCGGGATGGAACCCGGGTCTCTGGTTCTATGAGGCAGCAACTCTACCGCTGAGCCACCGTGTGTGTGTGTCACTAAACTAAACTAAACATGGGGATTTGCAGAGTGAATATTCGTTAAGCTGATCATAGTATGAATATTCTCAGACATATATACGTGGCATTTGTCACCTGGTGCCTCTTTATGCCTCTGCACCTTGTGCCTGACAGGAAGGTGGACAGACAAACAACTTTGCTTTGGGGAACGTTTTGTTTCGTTTCGAGACACAGCATGGAATCAGGCCCTTCGGCCCACCGAGTCCATGCTGACCATCGGTCACCCGTTCACACTGGGTCTACCTAATCCCACCTCTGCACTGCATTTTCCACCTTCTAACCACCTGTGAATAGACACAAAGTGCTGGAGTAACTCAGCGGGTCAATGGGAGGTTTACTGCAAGTGCATGGCTGAACTGTAGCTGAGGAACTAAGCCATCTTGGTAAACAAAGTGCCATTTCTTCCATTTTCTGGCGATTCTGCTGTAACTCTCTTTTAAATTCACCCAGTGAATTGGCCTCCACTGTCTTCTGTGGCAGAGAATTCCACAAATTCACAACTCTCTGGGTGAAAAAGTTTCTTCTCACCTCAGTTTTAAATGGCCTCCCCTTTATTCTTAGACTGTGTGGCCCCTGGTTCTGGACTCCCCCAACATTGGGAACATTTTTCCTGCGTCCAGCTTGTCCAGTCCTTTTATAATTTTATACGTCTCTTGAAGAACCCCTCTCATCCTTCTAAACTCCAGTGAATACAAGCCCCATCTTTTCAATCTTTCCTTGTATGACAGTCCCACCATCCCGGGGATTAACCTTGTGAACCTACGCTGCACTGCCTCAATAGCAAGGATGTCCTTCCTCAAATTAGGAGACCAAAACTGTACACAATACTCCAGATGTGGTCTTACCAGGGTCCTATACAACTGCAGAAGAACCTCTTTACTCCTATACTCAAATCCTCTCGTTATGAAGGCCAACATGTCATTAGCTTTCTTCACTGCCTGCTGTACCTGCACGCCAACTTTCAGTGACTGGTGTACAAGGACACCCAGGTCTCGCTGCACCTCCCCCTTACCTAACCTGACACCATTGAGATAATAATCTGCCTCCTTGTTTTTGCCGCCAAAGTGGATAACCTCACATTTATCTATATTATACTGCATCTGCCACGCATCTGCCCACTCACTCAACCTGTCCAGGTCACCCTGCAACCTCCTAACATCCTCTTCACAGTTTACACTACCACCCAGCTTTGTGTCATCCGCAAACTTGCTAGTGTTACTTCTAATTCCCTCTTCCAAATCATTATTATGTATGGTAAACAGTTGCGGCCCCAACACCGAGCCTTGCGGCACTCCACTCGCCACTGCCTGCCATTCTGAAAAGGACCCGTTTACTCCTACTCTTTGCTTCCTGTCTGCCAACCAATTCTCTATCCATGTCAACACTCTACCCCCAATGCCATCTACTCTCATTTTAGTTACCAATCTCCTGTGTGGGACCTTATCAAAGGCTTTCTGAAAGTCTTGATACACTACATCCACTGGCTCACCTTCATCCATTTTACTTGTCACATCCTCAAAAATTCCAGAAGATTAGTCAAGCATGATTTCCCTTTGATAAACCCATGCTGACTTGGACTTATCCTTTTACTGCTATCCAAATGCACCGTTATTACCTCTTTAATAATTGACTCCAGCATCTTTCCCACCACCGAGGTCAGGCTAACTGGTCTGTAATTACCCGTTTTCTCTCTCGCTCCTTTCTTGAAACGTGGGACAACATTAGCTATCCTCCAATCCACAGAAACTGATCCTGAATCTATTGAACATTGGAAAATGATCACCAATGCGTCCACTATTTCTAGAGCCACCTCCTTGAGTACCCTGGGACGCAGACTATCAGGCCCTGGGGATTTATCAGCCTTCCGTCCCATCAGTCTGCCCAATACTATTTCTCGCCTAATGCAAATTTCTTTCAGTCCCTCTGTCTCCCTAGATCCCCTGTCCTCTAGTACATCTGGGAGATTGTTTGTGTCTTCCTTTGCTATAATCCAGCACCGATTTAGCAACTCTACCACAGTGCCACATAATACCGACTGAGATCAGTGTGTTGTGTGGAGATTGTTGGGGTACAAGCTCAATGCTTATTCATCTAGATGCAGGAGAATGGGGTTAGGAGGGATAGATAGATCAGCCATGATCGCATGGCGGAGTAGACTCGATGGGCCGAATGGCCTGATTCTATTCCTCTCCCTCATGACCTCATTCTGATATAACTGTTACCGTTTACAATGCAGAGCTGAAATTGGAACGGTGTAGGAAGGAACTGCAGATGCTGCCTTACACCGAAGATAGACACAAAGTGCTGGAGTAACTCAGCGGGACAGGCAGCATCTCTGGAGAGAAGGAATGGGTGACGTTTTGGGTTTTCACTTTTCCCGATATAGGGATATCTCTCGTTTCCCTCTCCCCTGACTCTCAGTCTGAAGAAGGGTCTCGGCCCGAGACATCACCCATTCCTTCTCTCCCGAGATGCTGCCTGACCCGCTGAGTTACTCCGGCGTTTTGTGTGTGTCTTTGGAGTTAGGGTATTGGCACGTTGGTTACCTCGAAGCTTTCTACCTGTGGGCAGGTAGTCCACCTGAGGAGCGGTGGAGAGCGCTGTTTAACGAGGTAAAGATGGGAAGGAACCAAACCTTGAGGCAAGACCGGAATACAAATCGGATTTATTCAGAGAAAACTATTGCCTGTGTGCCATGGACTTAAAAGGTCTGTTTTTCGCAACACATCTGCTTTCAATATCATTTCAAAACATTCTTGGCAAAGCCTGTTCGAGCTTTCTTTTGTGGAATGTTTTAAAATTCGAATCGTACTATTTATCAGGGCTGGTTTTCTTGCGGTGCTTTTGAAAAGTTCTCCGCCTACTTTTCCCTTCCAACAATTCAGCTGCATTCAGCTGTGATAATTTTGTTTTAGATAAAAATACCTGCATACATTAAATATATGGCAGACACAAAAGGCTGGAGTAACTCAGCGGGTCAGGCAGCATCTCGGGAGAGAAGGAATGGGCGTCCCGCCCCTTCCCCTGACATCTGTCTGCAGAAGGGTCTTGACCCGAAACGTCACCCATTCCTTCTCTCCCAAGATGCTGCCTGACCCGCTGAGTTACTCCAGCATTTTGTGTCTACCTTCGATTGAAACCAGCACCTGCAATTTTTTTTCCCGTACTTGAATATATGGCATGTCAGTCAGTGCCTGAAAGAAAGAATAGAGGTCGATGTTTCAGCTTCACCTGCTCTGGTTTCACTGGAAAAGGGACCACATTTCTGTCATACAGCACGGAAACAGGCCCTTCAGCCCAACTTGCCCAACACTGACCCATCTATACTAGTCCCACCTGCCTGCATTTGGTCCATATCCCTCTAAACCTCTCCCTATCCATGTACCTGTCCAATGTTTCTTCAACATTGTGATAGTACCTGCCTCAACTATAGGGGTGCCAACTATCTCACTCCCAAATAAGGGACAAAGGGTGACGTCACCGCCATACGCCCCACGTCACCTCACCCAGCAGGCGGCCACGTGCTCCCGCTCCACCAATGGCGACCACCCAGGCCGGGCTGAAGGGCCTGTTTCCGTGCTGTGCACGAGGGTGGTGATTGTCCCATCCCCAAGGCATTGCTGGACTTCCCCTGGACATCTGCAAGGAGCAGGGGCAATTCCTGATACATCTTTCCCAACACAATCCCACAAAGGCCCTAATAAGGGGCCCATTGATTCTGTGCCCCACTCTGTGTGGCCACAGTCCAGCTTGTCACACTCCCCATCCTCTACCTTCAATCTGCCCTTCATTTTCCTTTTATATCCTGTTTCTGTGCTGTACTCTCCAGTGCACAGTGTCCAGTGCACAGTGTCCAGTGTCTAGCACCCAGTATCAAGTGCCCAATGCGCAGTGGCCAGTGGCCAATGCCCAGTGTCCAGTGCACAGTGTCCAGTGCCCAGCGCCCAGTATCAAGTGCCCAATGAGCAGTGGCCAATGCCCAATGTCCAGTGTCCAGTGTACACTGTCCTGTGCACTAGGCCCAGCGTCCAGTGCCAGTGCCCAGTGCCCAATGTTCTAACCAACTGCTGTCAAGTTCAGGCAAACACTTCCATTTCTCGAAAGAACAAGATTAAGAGACACCTCCTAATGCATCAAGTGGATGGAGGGACACAGATAATGTGCGGGCATGATGTGCAGGCATGATGCATCATGTTCGGCACAGGCATTGTGGGCCGAAGGGCCTGTTCCTGTGCTGTAGTGTTCTACGTTCTGTTCTACGTTCTACAATCTACATTCCAAGTCCTATGTCCTACGACCCACGCCCTAGACGTACAATGTATGTCCTACGATCTAAGCCCTAAGTCCTACGATCGATGTTCTACGCACTACGATCTACGCTCAGTCTGCTGTAAGGTCTTCAAGCCAGTGGTTGTTGCCGTACATCCATCCTGGGTTCCACAAGACGCTGTGAGTGGGAAGGGCAAACACCTAAACTGGACATCCATGGGAAGGAAAGGTTCCCTCTCACTCATGCGATGCTTCACGTTGTTTAGAAAAGAACAACTTTGGTGTTGAGACAGGTCACAAAAGGGGTGTGGGAGATGAACAGGGATGGCTTTGTGTGTGTTGGGGGTGGTGACAGAAGCTGCCTTCAACTGGCTACGAGATTGGAAAGAAGATGAGGGTTGATTTGGCGAATGTTTGTGCTTTCCCTGCCAAAGCAGTAATGTCCCACCATCCACACACACACCCTCTGTTCAAGCTACAACCGTGCTCACAGTCCAGCTCTCCCCAACAACTAACCAAATACAGCCCTCCACAGCGATGGGCGCAGTGGTAGAGTTGCTGCCTCACAGCGCCAGAGACCCGGGTTCCATCCCGACTACGGGCGCCGTCTGTACGGAGTTTGTACGTTCTCCCCGTGACCTGCGTGGGTTTTCCCCAGGATCTTCGGTTTCCTCCCACACTCCAAAGACGTTCAGCTTAGTAGGTTAATTGGCTTGGTATAAATGTAAATAGTCCCTAGTGGGTGTAGGATAGTGTTAGTGTGCAGGGATCGCTGGTCGGCGCGGACTCGGTGGGCCGAAGGGCCTGTTTCCGTGCTTTATCTCTAAAGTAAACTAATGGACATATTCCACATCCCACGTTGAAGGAGAGTTCTTTACAGAAAATAATGTTCAAGGAAATCAAATCAATCTCGATGTTAGTACAGGATGTGTAGGAAAGAACTGCAGATGCTGGTTTAAATAGAAGGTTGACACAAAGTGCTGGAGTAACTCAGCGGGTCAGGCAGCATCGCTGGAGGAAAGGAATGGGTGACGTTTCGGGTTGAGACTGATGGTCTGACATCAGTCTGAGGAAGGGTCTCGACCCAAAATGCAGTAATGTCCACCCCACACACACACGCCATGCCCCCTCCCCTGACATCAGTCTGAAGGAAGGGTCTCGACCCGAAACGTCACCCATTCCTTCCCTCCCGAGATGCTGCCTGTCCCGCTGAGTTACTCCAGCATTTTGCGTCTGCCTTCGATGTTAATACACCTAGGCCAGATGTAGGAGCAGCAACTGCCTGGTACTACACCAAGTTCAAAAAGATGCTGTCACCTGATCTACCGTGTCACTTCCATCACAATCTGCCCAACACCAAGGTTCTTTCCACAAGAGGTGGAACACCAGCCAGAAATACCAGCCTGAAGCAGGGTCCCAACTCGAAACGCCACCTATCCGTTCCCTCCCCAGGTGCTGCCTGACCCGCTGGGTTCCTCCGGCACTTTGTGTTTTAATCAAGATCCCAGTATCTGCAGTTCCTTGCGTTTTCTAATCTGTTCTGCGTCAGAAGGATCTGCAGATGCTGGTTTACACCAGAGTTAGACACGAAATACAGGAGGACCTCAGCATCCCTGCAGAGAAGGAACGGGTGATCGTCGGCCCGGACTCAGTGGGGCCCACAATGTTTCTCTAAACTAAACTAAAGCACAGGAACTGGCCCTTCGGCCCACAACGTCTGTGCCGAGCATGACTTGGGACAGGGGGACTTTGTATTTATTCAGATAAACACAAAATGCTGGAGTAACTCAGCGGGTCAGGCAGCATCTCTGGAGAGAAGGAATGGGTGACATTTTGGGTCGAGACCCTTCTTCAGACTGATGTCAGGGGAGTGGGCGGGACAGAGATAGGATGTAGTCAGAGACAGTCAGACTGGTGGGAGAATTGGGAAGGGGGAGGGGATGGAGAGAGAGAGAGGGAGGGAAAGCAAGGGTTACTTGAAGTTAGAGAAGTCAATGTTCATACCGCTGGGGTGTAAGCTGCCCAAGCGAAATATGAGGTGCTGTTCCTCCAATTTGCTCTGGGCCTCACTCTGACAGTGGAGGAGGCCCAGGACAGAAAGGTCAGTGTGGGACTGGGAGGGGGAGTTAAAGTGTTGAGCATCCGGGAGATTAGATTGGTAATTTTCGTGTGTATTTACTGTATTTATTCATGTGGTTCCACTCTGCTGCCCTCCGCCTCTTCATGTCTAACATGTGGTGTTATTCTGTGTGGTCATCCAAAACAGAATAGCATCCCCTGGGCAGGTTCACATGCTGGGAAAGATTGGCCATTTGTGAAGAAATTCCCCATCCAACCCCCAAGTCAAATTTTTCCTCACGTCCCACTTTATTGGACTGCACTTTAATAATGAACAAATTAGAATCACAGAGTGATACAGTGTGGAAACAGGCTCCTCGGCCCAACTTGCCCACACCACCCAACATGTCCCAGCTCCACTAGTCATAGAGTGATACAGTTGGAAACAGGCCCTTCAGCCCAACTTGCCCACACCGCCCAACATGTCCCAGCTCCACTAGTCATAGAGTGATACAGTTGGAAACAGGCCCTTCAGCCCAACTCGCCCACACTGCCCAACATGTCCCAGCTACACTAGTCCCACCTGCCTGTGCTTGGTCCATATCCCTCCAAACCTGTCCTATCCATGTACCTGTCTAACTGTTTCTTAAACGTTGGGATAGTCCCAGCCTCAACTACCTCCTCTGGCAGCTTGTTCCATACACCCACCACCCTCTGTGTGAAAAAGGTACCCCTCAGATTCCTATTAAATCTTTCCCCCTTCACCTTAAAGCCATGCCCTCTGGTCCTCGATTCACCTACTCTGGGCAAGAGACACTACCCGATCTATTCCTCTCATGAATTTATACACCCCTCATTCTCCTGCGCTCCAAGGAATAGAGTCCCAGCCCACTCAACCTCTCCCTGTAGCTCGCACCCTCTAGTCATGGCAACATTCTCGTGAACCTTCTCCAGCTTAAATGTCGACAACATTGTAATGGAAAAAAAACAGCCCCCTTCCCTGACATCAGCCTGAAGAAGGGTCTCGACCCGAAGCGTCACCCATTCCTTCTCTCCAGAGATGCTGCCTGACCTGCTGAGTTACTCCAGCACTTTGTGTCTATCATTGGTTTAAACCAGCGTCTGCAGTTCCTTCCTGCACACTGGGGACAATTTACAGAAGCAAATTAATCTGCGCATTTTTGGAACGTGGGAGGAAACCGGAGCACCCGGAAAAAACCCACGCGGGTCACGGGGAGAAAGTGCAAACGTACAGACAGCACCCGTAGTGGGGATCAAACCGGGTCTCCAGCACTCTGCCGCTAGAGGCAGCAACTCTACCGCTGTGCCACCCTGCTGCCCCTGTCTTGTATCTGGGTACGGTTCAGTAATAATCTCACTATACGGTGCCACTTCAGGGCGGCACGGTGGCGCAGCGGTAGAGTTGCTGCCTTACAGCGAATGCAGCGCCGGAGACCCGGGTTCCATCCTGTCTGTACGGAGTTTGTACGTTCTCCCCGTGACCTGCGTGGGTTTCTCCAAGATCTTCGGTTTCCTCCCACACTCCAAAGAAGTACAGGTTTGTAGGTTAATTGGCTGGGCAAATGTAAAAATTGTCCCTAGTGTGTGTAGGATAGTGTTAGTGTGCGGGGATCGCTGGTGGGCGCGGACTCGGTGGGCTGAAGGGCCTGTTTCCGCGCTGTATCTCTAAACTAAAAAACTAAACTAAATCACACAAAGGTATTTATTTCACAAAATGCTGGAGTAACTCATCCACAGTTATTTTCTTAAACTAAACCACACAGTGGTGTTGATGTCTGTGTTCAGCAAGCAAGATCGATTAAACAGGTTTAACTCCTGCGATTCACAGCGATACTCTAGACCTAATCTTCCTGCTTTCCTGGTCGTCTCCTCGGTTATCTGCTCTTGATTCTTGATTAGTGCGGGTGTCAGGGGTTGTGGGGGACAAGGCAGGAGAATGGGGTTACGAGGGAGAGATGAATCAGCTATGATTGAATATAGGCTTGATGGGGCCGAATGGCTCCTATCACTTATGGACTTATGAACACCTCTCCACTATTTGTGTAGGTGTGACCTCGACCTGCAAAGTATTCTGAGAATTATTCCCGCAGTGGAATGTTTTCTCTGGAGAGTACGAGGCTGAGGGGGAACCTGAATCAAGGACGAGTCGCAACCTGGCCACTCCCTCTTCTCCCCTCTCCCGTCGGGCAAGAGGTACAGAAGTGTGAAAACGCACACCTCCAGATTCAGGGACAGTTTCTTCCCGGCTGTTATCAGGCAACTGAACCATCCCACCACAACCAGAGAGCCGTGCTGAACTACTATCTACCTCATTGGTGACCCTCGGACTATCCTTGATCGGACTTTACTGCCTTTACCTTGCACTAAACGTTATTCCATTATCATGCATCTGTACACTGTGAATGGATCGATTGTAATCATGTATTGTCTTTCCGCTGACTGGTTAGCACGCAACTAAAGCTTTTCACTGTACCTCGGTACACGGGAGAATGACGAAACTGAAAGTGAATGGAAGTATATAAAGTTATGAGAGGCATAGATAGAGCCTTTGGCCGTTGTGGCAGGGAGTAGATTTCAAGCGTGTGGTTAGTATCTGTGTGTAGGAAGGATGCTGGTTTATAATGAAGAAAGACACAAAAAGCTGGAGTAACTCAGCGGGACAGGCAGCATCTCTGGAGAGAAGGAATGGGTGACGTTTCGGGTCGAGGTCTCAAGAAGGGTCTCGACCCGAAACGTCACCCATTCCTTCTCTCCAGAGATGCTGCCTGTCCCGCTGAGTTACTCCGGCATTTTGAGACTATCTTCGGTGTAAGCCGGCATCTGCAGTTCCTTCCGACACATGAGGCATTGAGCAGCCTAATTTGATCAGATCATTCGAGCTATTCTGCTGTGGAAATTGGAGTTGTTTATAGACAATAGACAATAGACAATAGGTGCAGGAGGAGGCCATTCGGCCCTTCGAGCCAGCACCGCCATTCAATGTGATCATGGCTGATCATTCTCAATCAGTACCCCATTCCTGCCTTCTCCCCATACCCCCTGACTCCACTATCCTTAAGAGCTCTATCTAGCTCTCTCTTGAATGCATTCAGAGAATTGGCCTCCACTGCCTTCTGAGGCAGAGAATTCCACAGGTTTATGATGATTGTTCTGTTGTTGTGGAGATGGTGCGTGTGCGCGGGTGTGTGTGCGGGCGTGTGCGCGGGCGTGTGTGCGGGCGTGTGTGCGTGGGCGTGTGCGCGGGAATGTGTGCGGTTTGTGCGGGCGTGTGTGCGGGCGTGTGCGCGGGCATGTGTGCGGTGCGTGTGCGCGGGCGTGTGTGCGGTGCGTGTGCGTGGGCGTGTGTGCGGTGCGTGTGCGCGGGCGTGTGTGCGTTTTGTGCGGGCGTGTGCGCGGGCGTGTGTGCAGGCGTGTGCGCGGGCTTGTGTGCGGTGCATGTGCGCGGGTGTGTGTGCGGTGCGTGTGTGCGTTGCGTGTGTGGGGTGCATGTGCGGGCGTGTGTGCGGGCGCGTGTGCGTGGGCGTGCGTGCGGGTGTGCGCGTGTGTGCACGGGCGTGCGCGTGTGCGTGCGTGCGGGCGTGTGCGTGGGCGTGCGTGCGGGCGTTTCCATGATGTGGGTGTTTTCTCTGCAGGTCCTTTCGACCGGACTTTGTTGTGATCCGCCAGCACGCGTACAACATGGCCCACGGTGAGGACTACCGTAACCTGATCATCGGCCTGCAGTACGGCAGAGTGCCCGCCCTCAACTCCCTGCAGTCCGTGTACAACCTGTGCAACAAGCCCTGGATGGTGAGTGTGGAGACACCAGGGCAGCGGCGGGATCTCAGCGGGTCGGGCAGCGTCCGTGGAGGGCAGGCACAGCGCCGCGGCGGGTAGAGCCGCTGCCTCACCGCTAGGGTTGCCAACTATCCCACTCCCAAACACGGGACAAGGTGACGTCACCGCCCCGCGCCCCACGTGACCTCACCCAGCCAGCGGCCACGTGCTCCCACTCCACCAACGGCGGCCGCACGGGCCAGGAGGCGGGTTGCTACGCAACCTCCGTCACTCGGCCCCGCTCCCCGAACACACTCCGTTAGCCCACACTGTCCCGGCCGACAGCAGCCCGCGGAGCCTAATATGGGACAAGGGCGGTCCCATACGGGACAAGCCAATTTAGCCCAAAATTCGGGATGTCCCGGCTAATACGGGACAGTTGGCGAACCTACTCACCGCACCAGAGACCCGGGTTCAATCCCGACCTCGGTTGCTGCCTGTCTGTGTGGAGTTTGCACGTTCTCCCTGTGACCCGCGTGGGTTTCCTCCGGGTGCTCCGGTTTCCTCCCACAACGACGTGCGGGTTTGTCGGTTAATCGGCCCCTCTGTAAATCGCCCCTAGTGTGCGGGGAGTGGGTGAGAAAGTGGGATAACATGGAACTAGAGTGACAGATAGATATGGATAGGTCTAGAGATAGATAGATTCTTGATTAGTGCGGGTGTCAGGGGTTTATGGGGAGAAGGCAGGAGAATGGGGTTAGGAGAGAGAGATAGATCAGCCATGATTGAATGGCGGAGTAGACTCGATGGGCCGAATGGCCTGATTCTGCTCCTCTCCCTCATCTGAACATGCACTGGTTGTTTGTGAGTGGGCCGTGCCTGGAGGCTACGCATTCTTAACCACTATTTTAAAACGGGCCTTTTACAGATTGCCTTGATCGCTCTGGTGGTGGGGGAAGTCTGATTTAAATCCTAACGAGACGTATCCAATTTGCAAAAGCAAATGTTTATTTTTTCTCGGGAGTTGCTGAAGAGCTATTTTTTGATCTGCTTGGCAGAGCTGGGATTGGATTTCCTGTCAGACCGCTCGGGGCGCACGTATCCAATTTCCTCCAACTTGTGACCTTTTGTCAAACAGAGAACATCTGTGGAGATCTTGGACGTCACTGTGTTCCCCGAGCCAAACCTGGCCCCACCGACCCACAACACCTTGGTAACATTTCAAAACAGAAACGTGGAATCACAGAAAATAGGTGCAGGAGTAGGCCATTCGGCCCTTCGAGCCTGTACCGCCATTCAATATGATCATGGCTGATCATCCAACTCAGTATCCCGTACCTGCCTTCTCTCCATACCCCCTGATCCCTTTAGCCACAAGGGCCACATCTAACTCCCTCTTAAATATAGCCAATGAACTGGCCTCAACTACCTTCTGTGGCAGAGAATTCCACAGATTCACCACTCTCTGTGTGAAAAAAACCTTTCTCATCTCGGTCCTAAAAGACTTCCCCCTTATCCTTAAACTGTGCAGGAGTAGGCCATTCAAGATTCAAGATTCAAGATCAGTTTATTGTCACGTGTACTAATTAAGGTACAGTGAAATTTGAGTTCCCACACAGCCACACCCAGTGAAAAGCAACAAGACACACAGCCACATAAAATAAAATTTAACATGAACATCCACCACAGCAGATTCCACATTCCTCACTGTGATGGAAGGCAATAAAGTTCCATCGTCTTCCTCTTTGTTCGCCCGCGGTCGGGGCTGTTGAACCGTCCACAGTCGCTGCTGCCGACTGTCCGAGACCCTCGCGTCGGGGCGATCGAAACTCCCGCGTCGGGACGGTTGAAACTCTCTCCGCGGCACGGAGCTCCCGAGTCGGCCTCTTCTCACCAGAGACCGCGGGCTTCACGGTGTTAAAGACCACAGGCCCCGCGGTTGGAGCTCTCCACAGTCGATCCTCGGCAAAGGATCGCAAGCTCCTCGATGTTAAAGTTCGCCCCGTGCCTGCGGCATGAAGCGCCGGGCCGGTCTCCTGGAAAGGCCCATTCGGCCCTTCGAGCCAACACCGCCATTCAATATGATCATGGCTGATCATCCACAATCAGTGCCCCGTTCCTGCCCTCTCCCCATACCCCTTGACCCCTTTAGCCCTAAGAGCTCTATCTAGTTCTCTCTTGAAAACATCTGGTGAATTGGCCTCCACTGCCTTCTGTGGCAGAGAATTCCACAGATTCACAACTCTCTGGGTGAAAACGTTTTTCCTCATCTCAGTCCTAAATGGCCGACCCCTTATTCTTAAACTGTGACCCCTGGTTTTGGACTCCCCCAACATGGGATCATTTTTCAAGAACATTTTATTCAAAGTAGACTTTATTCAGGTAAATAAATATATACAATACATGAACCGTGCAACAAAAAAATCGTCCGATATTCTCGGAGGCGATACATACATACAATGCTGTTTACCCAAGTCACAGTTTGACCCCACACCATTGCCACTCATGTGGCCCGCTGGCGTGGAATCCCTTCCCTTATTTTGAGGGGCGTCTCCACCACACTGCCAGCGAGTTGTGGACACGGCCCAGACCGTCACACAAACCAACCTCCCTTCCACTGAGTCCATCCACACCTCACGCTGCCTCGGCAAGGCCAGCAGCCCAGACCATCACACAAACCAACCTCCCTTCCACTGACTCCATCCACACCTCATGCTGCCTCGGCAAGGCCAGCAGCATCATCAAGGACCAGTCTCACCCCGGCCACTCCCTCTCCTCCCCTCTCCCATCAGGCAAGAGGTACAGAAGTGTGAAAACGCACACCTCCAGATTCAGGGACAGTTTCTTCCCGGCTGTTATCAGGCAACTGAACCATCCTGCCACAACCAGAGAGCAGTGCTGAACTACTATCCCGACCGACCGCTGAGTTACTCCAGCATTTTGTGTCTGTCTTCAAAGTGTTGTAGCCCTTGGGTAAACAATGCTCCAGGTTCACAACATTAATCTCTTGCATCAAGTTCCTCTTGACCCAAGTGAAAGTCTGGTGTTTCTTTGAATTTCTGGGGGCTTTTTGTAGGTCAGGGTTTTGTGGCATTTCAAAATCTGATCTTCTGGTCTGATCGGGCCTGGTCTGGGTTTAATTTGCTGCCAAGTCCCCTATCCAGAGACTATTTATATCTTAAACACTGCAGGGAACCTTACTGTGGGAAACGGAGCACGGCCAGTCTGAGGAGGGGTCCCGACCCCAAACATCACCTATCCATGTTCTCCAGAGATGCTGCCTGACCCGCTGAGTTACTCCAGCTTTTTGTGTCTATCTTGGCTTTAAACCAGCGCCCGCAGTTTTCCTTCCTGCACAGATCAGGTAACCCCCTGACTCTCAGTCTGAAGAAGGGCCTCGACCCAAAACGTCACCTATTCCTTTTCTCCAGAGATGCTGCCTGACCTGCTGAGTTACTCCAGCTATTTATGTCTAGATCAGGTAATACTATACATAAATACAATCAAGCCAATAGGTTGAGTAAAGGTGAAGACACAGAGTGCAGAATACAGTGACACAGAAACAGGCCATTCGGCCCAACGTGTCCATGCTGACCAAGATGCCCATCTAAGTTAGTTCCTTTGTGTAGATTTATATGGACTTCCTTTGACACCAAGATGTTAGAAGTTGGTGGAAAAACTCTCTGGAATCTGGAGCTGAACCCAACACAAAGGAGAATCCTTGTGGATATTGGAGGGTGTGTTGCCTCTGCCTGACCAATGGCATTTCCCTATCTGAGGCCCACCAGGCATGACTAGTCAGAACAAAACTGGGTTAACCACATAAACACTGTGACCACGTGAATGTTCTGCAGATGGATTCTGTCCAATGGATTTCTTTACAAAGAAAACCACGTTTGAATAAAATTGTTTCAGTAGTTTAATTTCAGTTGTTTTAGTTTAGAGATATGGCACGGAAACAGGCCCTTCGGCCCATCGAGTCTGCCCCAACCAGCGATCCCCGCACACTAACACTATCCTACACACACTAGGGACACGTTTACATTTACCAAGCCAATTAACCGACAAACCTGCACGTCTTTGGAGTGTGGGAGGAAACCGAAGATCTCGGGGAAAACCCACGAAGGTCACGGGGAGAACGTACAAACTCCGTACAGACAGCACCCGTAGTCGGGATCGAACCCGGGTCTCCGGCGCTGTGAGGCAGCACCTCTGCGCCCCCTGGTCTTGCCACCACATGTCCTGTGGAGAGTGACCACACCTGCCTTTCTACCAAAGCACAGGATGGGAAAATGGTAGAATAATATGAGAAAGAAAACGAGCAGTATTTGGGTGGCACGGTGGCGGCGCAGCCTGTGACCCGAGCTCGATCCTGACCACGGGTGCTGCCTGTGTGGAGAGTGCACGTTCTCCCCGTGACCACCTTCCCCTTCCCTTGCACCTACACCACTCACAATTTGCTCCTCTTCTCTTCCTATCGCACAGCCTCTTCTTCCCATCTCTGGCCTTTGTCCACCCATCTGCTCACCAACTTCTGCAGGGAATAGACAATAGACAATAGGTGCAGGAGGAGGCCATTCGGCCCTTCAAGCCAGCACCACCATTCAATGTGATCATGGCTGATCATTCTCAATCAGTACCCCGTTCCTGCCTTCTCCCCATACCCCCTGACTCCGCTATCCTTAAGAGCTCTATCTAGCTCTTAAGGATAGCCAACAATAGCTGGCCGTTGTAGGTTGATATAAGTGTAAATTGTCACTAGCATGAGTGTGTGGGGATCGCTGGTCGATGCTGACCCGGTGGGCCGAAGGGCCTGTTTCCGCGCTGCATTCTCTAAACTAAACTAAACTTCCTTACTTTCTCAGAGAGAGCCAAGCGTTTGAGTTTGGTGCTGAGGCTGAGGCTGCCAACGTTTACAAGGTTTACAAGATGGGAGTGAGGGACTTTTGTGTACATGGGAGCTGAGGTGCCCCGCCTCTGGATACACTGTGGGTCTGAAATAGTGCCAGAAATCCCACCAGCTTCTGCAGGGAATAGCCCACGACAGCTGGACAGAGCGCACAGGAGATTTACCAGGCTGTTGCCAGGACCCGAGGGCCCGAGCTACAGGGAGAGGTTGGGCAGGCTAGGACTTTATTCTGCAGAGCGCCGGAGGAAGAGGACCTTATAGAGGTGGTATAAAATCAGGAGCCGGAAAATAGGCTGAATGATACGCAGAGAATTTTTTACGCAGAGAAGGGGAATCAAGAACCACAGGACTTAGGTTTATGAGTGAGGGGGGAAAGATTTAATAGAAACCTGAGGGTGAAACATTATTTACAGTTGTTTCTCTCTTGCAGTTTTCCCAGCTGATAAAGATCTCGCACACTCTGAGCCCGGAGAAGTTCCCACTGATCGACCAGACCTTCTTTCCCAACCACAAAGAGATGGTGAGTCTCGACCAGACCTTCCTTCCAAACGTCAAACGCTGCAACGCTTTCACCTTCACAGATCTGGCTTCTCTCTACGGTTGCCAACCGTCCTGTATTATCTGGGACATCCCGTATTTTGGGCTAAATTGGTTTGTTCTGTACGGGACCGCCCTTGTCCCGTATTAGGCCCGGGGTATGCTGTAGGCCTGGACGCTGTAGGCCCGGACACTGTAGGCCCACGCACTGTAGGCCGAGACGCTTTAGGCCGGGACGCTTTAGGCCTGGACACTGTAGGCCCGGACGGTGTAGGCCCGGACGCTGTAGGCCCGGACACTGTAGGCCCCATTGGTGGAGCGGGAGCACGTGGCCGCTGGCTGGGTGAGGTCACGTGGGGCGGTGACGTCACCTTGACCCTTATTTGGGAGTGAGATAGTTGGTACCCCTACATCTCTCTGACTTTCTTTCAGCATATACTCTGGAGAAGAGTATGTTTTCTGTGAATGGACTCCTGTACATGTACAGTCAATGGATAGGAAAGTTTAGAGGGACGTGGGCCAAACGCGGGCAAGAAAGACTAGTGTAGATGGGGCATGGTGGTCGGCATGGGCAAGTGGGGCCGAAAGGCCTGTGTCTGTGCTGTGCGAGTCTATGACTCTACCTCACGTGCTTTACATGTTCCGACCTGAAACGTCGCCTAGTTTAATTTAGTTTATTGTTATTGTCATGTGTACCGAGTGAAAAGCTTTCTTGTTGCATGCTATGAAAAGTTTACAATCAAACTGTCCACAGTGTAGACACAGGATAAAGGGGATAACATTTAGTGCAAGATAAAGTCTGATTAAAAATAGTCTGAGGGTCTCCAATGAGGTAGATAATAGATCAGGACCAATCTCAGGTTGGTGAGAGGATGGTTCAGTTGCCTGATAACAGCTGGGAAGAAACTGTCCCTGAATCTGGAGGTGTGCGTTTTCACACTTCTGTACCTCTTGCCCGATGGGAGAGGGGAGAAGAGGGAGTGACCGGGGTGAGACTGGTCCTTGATTATGCTGCTGGCCTTGCCGAGGCAGCGTGAGGTGTGGACGGAGTCAATGGAAGGGAGGTTGTTCTCTAGAGATGCTGTGTGACCCGCTGAGTTATTCCAGCACTTTGTGTCTTTTTTCCAGTTTAGTTCAACCTAGATTTTCCTTTTTTGATTGATGCAAAAAGCTGGAGTAACTCAGCGGGTCAGGCAGCATCTCTGGAGAGAATGAATGGGTGACGTTTCGGGACGAGACCCTTCTTTATTTTTTTGAGTTGTTGTTTGTATTTCAGTATTTAATTATAAGACAAATAAAATTTAATTATATATTTTTTGGCAAAGCCCGATTGATGTCATGGACTGTTTTCGAGGGTCCCGACCCGAAACGTCACCCATTCCTTCTCTCCAGAGATGCTGCCTGTCCCGCTGAGTTACTCCAGCACTTTGTGTCTATCTTTGGTGGTAAACCAGCATCTGCAGTTCCTTCCTACACATGAATTCCTGAGCTGGTTTCTTGGTGCATGTTGTTGGCTGCTGGTGGATTCACAGCAGAAGGTGTCATGCTCACATCTGGAACTATTTTTGTTGTTGAATTGATGGGAATTTTAAAATAACAAATTATAAATGCAACCAAGTTCCCCCTTAGTCATTTAACTGAAGACAGGCTGAGTGTCTGGCAGATATATCCAAACATACTTTGGCTCTTTTTAAAAGCTGGCACTGTTAAAGACAGCATCGATGCAAATCTAAGGCAATCACTGTAGTTAACCGATGGAGATACCAACAGTCTATATACTCCTTGTTATTCTCTAAGCAGTAATGGCGGCACAGTGGGTCGATCTGCTGCCTCACAGCACTAGAGAGCCGGGTTCCATCCTGATCTCTGGCACTGTGTGCGTGAGTGCGTGTGCGTGTGCGTGTGCGTGTGTGTGTGCGTGTGCGTGTGTGTGTGCTTGTGTGTGTGTGTGTGTGCGTGTGTGGAGTTTGCACGCTCTCTCTATGACCGCATGGGTTTTCTCCGGCTGCTCCGGTTTCCTCGCACATCCCAAAGACGTGCGGGTTTGCAGGTCGGTTGACCTCTGTAAATTGCCCCCTAGTGTGTGTAGGGAGTGGATGAGAAAGTGGGATAACATCGGTGCTGCCCTGAAGGGCCAAATGGCCTCCTGCTGCACCGATTTTCAATGTTTCAAGAACGAATATGATCGATGGTCAGCATGGTCTCGATGGGCCGAAGGGCCCCTTTCTGTCCCCAGACACTGAGTATTTTTAAAGCAGGGATTGATTGTAAGACTACGGGGCGAAGGCAGGAGAATGGGGTTGAGAGGCAAAAATAGATCAGCCATGATCGAATGGCGGAGTAGACTTGATGGGCCGAATGGCCTAATTGTACTCCTGTGTCATACAGTCTTATGTAAAGTGTACTAATCCAGTTTAAGTGACTTCCTTTATGCAGGAAAAATGTTCCCGATGTTGGGGGAGTCCTGAACCAGGGGTCACAGTTTAAGAATAAGGGGTCGGCCATTTAGGACTGAGATGAGGAAAAATGTTTTCACCCAGAAAATTGTGAATCTGTGGAATTCTCTGCCACAGAAGGCAGTAGAGGCCAATTCACTGGATGTTTTCAAGAGAGAGTTGTAGGGCTAACGGAATCAAGGGATTATGGGGAGAAAGCAGGAACGGGGCACTGATTTTGGATGATCAGACATGATCATATTGAATGATGATGCTGGCTCAAAGGGCCAAATGGTCTACTCCTGCACTTATTTTTTATGCTTCTATGTTTTTATCCATGTACCCGACTAACTGCTTCTTAAGTCCCAGCCTCAACTACCTCCTCTGGCAGCTTGTTCCATACACCCACCACCCAGGGTTGCCAACTGTCCCGTATTAGCTGGGACATCCCGTATTTTGGGCTAAATTGGTTTGTCCCGTACGGGACCGCCCTTGACCCGTATTAGGCCCGGGGGTTGCAGTGGGCCTGGACGCTGTAGGCCTCGACACTGTAGGCCCCGATACTGTAGGCCCCGACACTGTAGGTCCCGACACTGTAGGTCCCGACACTGTAGGCCCCGACACTGTAGGCCCCGACACTGTAGGCCCCGACACTGTAGGCCCCGACACTGTAGGCCCCGACACTGTAAGCCCCGACACTGTAGGCCCCGATCTGTAGGCCCCGACACTGTAGGCCCGGACACTGTAGGCCCGGACACTGTAGGCCCCAACGCAGTAGGCCCCGACACTGTAGGCCCCGACAGTTTAGGTCCTGACACTCTAGGTCTCCGACATTTTAGCTCCGGACAGTCTAGGACCGGAGGCCCGGGCTCCGCCTAATGGAGGTTACATAGCAACCCGCCTACCGGCCCGGGCGGCCGCCGTTGGTGGAGCGGGAGCACGTGGCCACTTGCTGGTGAGGTCACGTGGGGCGCGGGGCGGTGACGTCACCCTTTGTCCCTTATTTGGGAGTGAGATAGTTGGCAACCCCTACATCTCTCTGACTTTCTTTCAGCATATACTCTGGAGACCCTATAGTTGGCAACCCCTACCACCACCTTTTGTATGAAAAGGTCACCTCTCAGATTCCTGTGGCCTACTCCTGCGCCTATTTTCTATGTTTCTATGATGATGGACAAACAGAACAAACAGTGGGGAATAAAATGGAGGCGGAGAAGATGGAATAAATGCACTTTTACTGCTTAGAATAGAAGGTGTAAAAGTAACATAAGAAAAGTTAATTTCTGAAAAGGCAATTTACATTCATGGAATATAAAATTCATAAATAATGCAGATAAATCTGAAATGCTGTGAATTTTGCAACAAGTTCATTAGCCCAGGAAAGCTCGATTTCACCGTAACTTTTGATTGCGTTAGCTAAATCCCAATCCTGTCCCCCCCGCCCAACCCGTCACCACCCCACTCCCCCCCCCACACACCTCCACACCCTCCCCCCCCCACACACCTCCACACCTCACCAGTCCAAAACCACACCTTAATCAGGCAACGAGACACAGACTGCAAATGTGTACAAACACAACCTGGTCTGCAAACATAATGCCAGCATCGTTATCTAAACCACAAACCAGGCTCACCCATATGAAAATAAAAAGTACTGATTTTACAAAGCTATCACCTAACAGAATAACTTATTGCAAAAAGAGCTTCTAATCCCTTTTATCCCACAAGCAGTCTGTTGGTTTCTGAGCCGGCCCACAATCCAGGCACAACACAGAATACTTCTGAAGCAAATATAAATGTTAGACCAAGAGAATGCATTGCCCACACGCACAGAAATATACGGCATCAACAGTATATTTAGCTCGCGTAACTACTTGATAACATTTAGACAATTTATATATAGTCAGGTGCTAGTTCCTGCCACCGTATTTTGGCGGGTGATTTATTTCCGGAAATATCTGCTGATCCGGGTTTGCGTGACATCTGTGTGAAAATATTGGGGGCGGCTTTCAATGTTTGCGAGCTGGTGTGGACAAGAACAGACAGGGGTTATTGCACGTATCACACACGTTCGCCATCTGGCACAACATGCTGGAGTAACTCAGCGGGACAGGCAGCATCTCTGGAGAGAAGGAATGGGTGACGTTTCGGGTTGAGACCTGAAGAAGGGTCTGGACCCTAAACGTCGCCCATTCCTTCTCTCCAGAGATGCTGCCTGTCCCGCTGAGTTACTCCAGCATTTTGTGTCTATCTTCGGTGTAAGCCGGCATCTGCAGTTCCTTCCTACACATGAGGCATTGGGCAGCCTATTTTAATCAGATCATTCGAGCTTTTCCACTGTGGAAATTGGAGTTATTTATTATGATTGTTCTGTTGCTGTAGAAATGCTGTTTCCTATTATCTCACGGTCAAAATATTCTTGATAAAGGCATTTAAGAAATGTTTGGATGGATAGGCACATGGGCATGCAGGGAATGGAGGGACATGGATCATGTGCGGGCAGATAAGAGTTGGTCTTGGCATCATGTTGGGCACTAACCGTGGGCCGAAGGGCCTGTTCCTGTGCTGTACTGTTCTCTGTTGTATGTTCTATGTTTAGTGCACGTGTAAATGAACTTAATAACATACTTATAAAGTATTCCCAAAGTGGAATCATTTCATCCATGAAGTTGTAGAGAAGGTGATTGAACCTGAAGACAGGCACAAAATGCCGGAGTAACTCAGCGGGACAGGCAGCATCTCTGGGGAGAAGGAATGGGTGACGTTTCGAGGTCGAGACTGGGAGTCGGGGGAAAGGGAGACGAGAGATATCGACGGTGATATAGAGAGGTATAGAACAAATGAATGAAAGATATGCACAAAAGTGACAAGGATAAAGGAAACATGCCATTGTTAACTGTGGGCTAGGTGAAAACGAGTTACAGACAATGAAACTCAACAAGACGATGTTGAAGCTGGTACAGATACTTGGGGGGAGGGGAGGGGATGGAGAGAGAGGGGAAGCAAGGGTTACTTGAAGTGAGAGAATTCAATATTCATACCGCTGGGGTGTAAGCTGCCCAAACGAAATATGAGGTGCTGTTCCTCCAATTTGAGTCGGGCCTGGCTCTGACAATGGAGGAGGCCCAGGACAGAGAGGTCAGTGTGGGAGTGGGAGGGGGAGTTAAGGTGTTTGCCAATATATCTGCCTAGCAGGTTACAGAGCTGTTTTTGCACACAGAAGCTATACTACCACAAATCTGAACATCATCTTAAATAGTAGTAAATAAAACCGAAACGAGACGTCCTTGTGGTGGAAGCTTCCGGGTGAAAGCGTTGTTCCATGGTGCCGCACTTAGAGAGGGGAGTTGCAGTTATGCACGACTCAAAACGCTCCGGTATTGAAATAAATCTATACAGGGGAAGCTCGGTGACATAACGGTACCGCACAGAGCAAGATGGAGGCGAGGTTAGTCGGCGATTTAGAGTCAGATTGAAGAGTAAATTGTGAGTAGGATCGCCAACTCCCTCACTCCCAAAGAAGGGACAAAGGGTGACATCACTGCCCCGCTCCCCACGTGACCTCACCCAGCCAGCGGCCACGCGCTCCCGCTCCACCAATGGCGGCCGCCATTGGTGGAGCGTGAGCACGTGGCCGCTGGCAGGGTGAGGTCACGTGGGGCGCGGGGCGGAGACATCACCCTTTGTCCCTTCTTTGGGAGTGAGGAAGTTGGCAACCCTACTAATACGGGACAAGGGCGGTCCCGTACGGGGACAAACCAATTTATCCCAAAGATACGGGATGTCCCGGCTAACACGGGACGGTCGGCGACCCCTAGAGGTGAGTGGCGTTGGAGAGGCGGGTGTTTGGAGATGCGGGACTAGGCACTCGGTCAAGGCTGGTCACGCACGGAGGGCTGTCTTTTCTCGGCCGTCGCCCTTGCTGGAGAGGAGCGACGCCCCCTCTCCCTCCCTCTCTCTCCCTCCCTCTCTCAGGGGTCGGTGGAGTTGATGCGGCTCTTGTCCAGGGGGCCGGTCCCTCTGTACCAGCTGCAGTGGCCATCCTTCTGCTGGACGCACACGTAGCTCTTGGCCTGGTGGCCCTGGTAACCATGGCCGGTCAATATGTCAGTCCACAGGCACTCGTTCTTGGCCGTCACCACGCACGGCAATTGAAAGCATCGCTTGATCTGTGGGGAAGACCGACGGCAGAGAGTGAGAGAGAGGGAGAGAGACGTCACACATGGAGAAATTCCAGAACCGGGGGCCACACACACACAGTCTGACAACACAAGGGGGAGGCCATTTTAAAACTGAGATGAGAAAAAACTTTTTCCACCCGTAGAGATGTGACTTTGTGGAATTCTCTGCCACAGAAGGCACGGGATGAATTAAAGAGAGAGTCAGATAGAGCTCTAGGGGCTAGCGGAATCAAGGGAATATGGGGAGAAGGCAGGCACGGGTTACTGATTGTGGATGATCAGCCATGATCACGGTAATGAATGGCGGTGCTGGCTCGAAGGGCCAAATGACCTACTCCTGCACCTATTGTCTATTGTCTATTGCCTAATGAATGGCGGTGCTGGCTCGAAGGGCCAAATGGCCTACTCCTGCACCTATTTTCTATGTTTCTATTTTATTCTTCGGGAGAACACATTGCCTGTTATAAGGTCATAAGGAATAGGAGTAGAATTAGGCCATTCGGCCCATCATGTCTACTCCGCCATTCCTCCGCCTAACCCCATTCTCCTGCCTTCTCCCCATAACCTCTGACACCCGCACTAATCAAGAATCTATCTATCTCTGCCTTGAAAATATTCACTGACTTGGCCTCCACAGCCTTCTGTGGCAAAGAATTCCACAGATTCACCACCCTCTGACTAAAGAAATTCCTCCTCATCTCCTTCCTAAAGGAACGTCCTTTAATTCTGAGGCTGTGCCCTCTGGTCCTAGACTCTCCCACTAGTGGAAACATCCTCTCCGCATCCACTCTATCCAGGCCTTTCACTATTCTGTACGTTTCAATGAGGTCCCCCCTCATTCTTCTAAACTCCAGTGAGTACAGGCCCAGTGCTGACAAACGCTCATCACAGGTTAACCCACTCATTCCTGGGATCATTCTTGTAAACCTCCTCTGGACCCTCTCCGGAGCCAGCACATCCTTCCTCAGATATGGGGCCCAAAATTGCTCACAATATTGAAATTATAACATAATATAAAATCTATGTCTGCTGTATAAATATGGGACTAGACGATGTCCATACCTTGCACTCACAGCCGAGCTGGTAGCGGTGGTTTAAACCTTTACGTTGCAGTAATGTCAGTTTCTCCCAGGGCATGATAAAGTTGCAGATACCTGTGTAGACTTTCCCATCGTAAACTCTCCCTGCATTGCGGAGAACAGCAGAGCGTTATTACCAGCCTTTTCACTGTGTTGTTCACATGTAATAGTAGTTCAGTTCAGTTTAGTTTAGTTTAGAGATACAGCGAGGAAACTGGCCCACCAAGTCTGCACCGACCAGCGATCCCCGCACACAAACACAATCCTACACACACACACACACACACACACACACACTAGGGACAATTTGTGTACGTAGTCCAAACCAACTAACCTACAAAACCTGCTCGTCTTTGGAGTGTGGGAGGAAACCGGAGCGCCCGGAGAAAACCCACGCAGGTCACGGGGAGAACGTACAAACTCCGTACAGACGGCACCCGTAGTCGGGCTCGAACCCGGGTCTCTGGCGCTGTGAGGCAGCAACTCTACCGCTGCACCACCGTGCCGTCCATTAATCTAGGTGGAAGGGGATGGGAGGGGGAGGGATAAATGTGTATGCTTGCAGCTGGGGCACATGGAAGAGGGGGGGGCGATTGTAGATCAGGTACCTACAATTGGAGAATGCTTTTACATCCTTATAAAAGTGGATAATATTCGAATCCTCTGGCCAATTACTGTGTTGTTTGCATCGGACAATCTTTGAAGCCATAGAGAGACGATGGTATCATCAGACCATAAGACACAGGAGCAGAATTAGGCCATTCGGCCCAGCAAGCCTGCTCCACCATTCGATCATGGCTGGTCTATCTTCCCCTCTCAACCCCATTCTTCTGCCTTCTCCTCATAAACTTTGACACCCTTCCTAATCTGAGCACGGTGGCGCCGTGGCGCAGCGGTAGAGTTGCTGCCTCACAGCGCCAAAGACCCGGGTTCCATCCGTCTGTCTGTACGGAGTTTGTACGTTCTCCCCGTGACCTGCGTGGGTTTTCTCCAAGATCTTCGGTTTCCTCCCACTCTCCAAAGGCGTGCAGGTGTGTAGGTTAATTGGCTTGGTGTAAAAAATGCAAAATTGTCCCCAGTGTGTGTAGGTCAGTGTTGATGTGCGGGGATCGCTGGTCGTTGTGGGCTCGGTGGGTTGAGGGGCCTGTTTCTGTGCTGTATCACTAAACTAACCTAAACTCCAGCATACAGTGCAGGCTTTGCCAGACATACCTGTGATCAGATACTGGAATTTGTTCACCTGCAGACGTACGCCACACAGACTGTCTGAAGCCTCCGTATAGATGTACTGCACGTGTTGCACCTTGTCGAAACCACGGTACATCTAAAGAAGGGACAGAGTTTACATTGATGTGAGATTCACTGGCTTTGAATGGAAAGCACGTCAACACAGCATTAGAGTCAGAGAGTGATACAGTGTGGAAACAGGCCCTTCGGCCCTACTTGCCCACACCGCCCAACATGCCCCAGCTCCACTAGTCATAGAGTGATACAGTGTGGAAACAGGCCCTTCAGCCCAACTTGCCCACATCGGCCAACAATGTCCCAGCTACACTAGTCCCACCTACCTGCCTGCGCTTGGTCCATATCCCTCCAAACCCGTCCTATCCATGTACCTGTCTAACTGGTCCTTAAACGTTGGGATAGTCCCAGCCTCAACTACCTCCTCTGGAAGCTCTTTCCATACACCCACCACCCTCTGTGTAGAAAGGAACTGCAGATGCTGGTTTACACATTGGGATGGGCACAAAATGCTGGAGTAACTCAGCGGGACAACTGCATCTCTGGAGAGAAGGACAGGGTGATGTTTGCGGCCGAGTTATTCCAGCATTTTGTGTCTATTGTCATTATAGCATCGGTACAAATGGAGCTGCACAGACTAGAGATACAGCCTAGAAATAGGCCCTTCGGCCCACCGAGTCCGTGCCAGCAATCGATCACCTGTTCAATCTTCACACCAGTTCACATTCACACCAGTTCTATGTTATCCCACTTTCTCATCCACTCCTTACACATTAGGGGCAATTTGGAGAAGCCAGTTAACCCACAAACCTGCACGTCTTTGGGATGTGGGAGGAAACCGGAGCACCCGGAGGAAACCCACGCGGTCACAGGGAGAACGTGCAAACTCCACACACACAGCACCGGAGGTCAGGATTGAACCCTGGTCTCTGGCGCTGTGAGGCAGCATCTCTACCATCTGTGCCACCCACGGCCTGGGATTGTATCGCTATCTCAGCGATGGCTCTGGTTAATTCGACTGAGCTGGCGAACTCTGCTTATTTACTCAATTATGGACAAAAGATGAAAATGCATATTTCCATGTTTCATTAGTTCCGGTATTGAGTCCAGATGTCTAGAGTATAGAGTCTAGGCCAAGTCAGTGGATATTTTTAAGGCAGAGATAGATAGATCCTTGATCAGTACGGGTGTCAGGGGTTATGGGGAGAAGGCAGGAGAATGGGGTTGGGAGGGAGAAATAGGTCAGCCATGTTTGAATGGCGGAGTAGACTGGATGGGCCGAATGGCCTAATTCTGCTCCTATGACTTGTGGATTTATGAGAAGCCAGTCGGAAGGTTTATGGACGACCTTCATCTTGTAAGATAATGTAAGAAAATAACTGCAGATGCTGGTATAAATCGAAGGTATTTATTCACAAAATGCTGGAGTAACTCAGCGGGTCAGGCAGCATCTCAAGAGAGAAGGAATGGGTGACGTTTCGGGTCGAGACCCTTCTTCAGACTGATGTCAGGGGGGCAGGACAAAGGAAGGATATAGGTGGAGACAGGAAGATAGAGGGAGAACTGGGGAGGGGGAGGGGAAGGGAGGGACAAGAGGAAACCTTGTCCACTTCATTGGCCATTTATTGTTTGGGTCAGAGTTTGTGAGCTAAAATAGTTTAGCATTTGTGCCTCTAATTCACAAGCAATGAGCCATCAGTGAATTTCGATGGCAAAAAGAGAAGACAGGCACAAGATGCTGGAGTAACTCAGCGGGACAGGCAGAGTCCTCTGGAGAGAAGGAATGGGTGGCGTTTCGGGTCGAGACCCTTCCTCAGACTGTAATGTGGCACAGTGGTAGAGTTAGTGTGTGTAGGATAGTGTTAGTGTGCGGGGGTCGCTGGTCGGCGCGGACCCGGTGGGCCGAAAGGGCACGTTTCCGTTCTGTATCTCTAAACTAAATAGCAAACATCCATCTGGAAGAATCGGTTAAAGAAAAATATACTGCAATTATGAGTTCCGTTTATTTAAAAAGAGCTATTTTAAACATTAATTAAAAGGGGAAGGAACTTGAAAGGCCGCAAGATTACACAGAGTTTACATTCCAAGTCTCTGAACCTCACTGTCTTGGCAGTAAAACCATAAGATTGAGTTGTAAAATGGCGAGACTGAACATGTACACTTGGAAGCAATTTATTTGAAAATAAATAAAAATCATTTTCCTGCTACTGGTTTGTGTTGTGGTAAATGACAGGGTGGAGGGATATGGATCATGTGCAGGCAGGCAGGCAGGCAGGCAGGAGTTGGCCTTGACATCATGTCCAGCATGGACATTGTGGGCCGAAGGGCCATTGCCTGTGCTGTACTGTGCTATGTTCCAAGACATAACTCCTGAAAGAAGTATATACAATCATGAGATTTCATCTCATAATTATGATCATCTCACAATTATGAAACATTGCAATTGCGGCTCATATAATGAGCCAGAACATTATCCTCATGGTGGAAGTGTCCAAGACTAGAGGGCACAGCTTTAGGGTGAGAGAGGGAAGGTTTCATGGGTAGGAAGGAACTGCAGGTGCTGGTTTAAACTGAAGATAGACACAAATTGATGAATTGATTACTCTATTAAAGTCCCATTGAGATGGTGGCAGGAGAAAATTCTGTTCGACCAAGTCTTGGTTTAGTTTAGTTTAATTTAGAGATACAGCGCGGAAACAGGCCCTTCGGCCCAACCTGCCCATACCAGACAACATGTCCCAGCTACACTAGTCATAGAGTGATACAGTGTGGAAACAGGCCCTTCAGCCCAACTTGCCCATACTGGCTAACATGGACACCAGTCCCACCTGCCTGCCTTTGCTCCATTTCCCTCCAAACCAGTCCATCCATGCACCTGTCTAACTGTTTCTTAAATGTTGGGATAGTCCCAGCCTCAACCACCTCCTCCGGCACCTTGTTCCATACACCCACCATCCTCTGTGTGAAAAGGTTACCCTTCAGATTCCTATTAAATCTTTTCCCCTTCACCTTAAACCTATGTCCTCTGGTCCTTGATGATGTTTAATCGGTCTGAAGAAGGGCCCTTATGTCACCTATCCATGTTCTCCAGAGATGCTGCCTGACCCGCTGAGTTACTCCAGCACTTTGTGTCTTTTTCTTTATGTCTCACCTTCATTTGCTTGATAGTGTAGCGCATGGTGCCAAAAAATCCATCTTCCAGTAACTTCTTGCCAACCACTTTTGCCCGGATAACTGGAATAGAAGGATTGAACACAGATCATTACGTTTAAAGTGCAGGACTATCAGTCCTCATCAGTGCTGGCTGTGTCTGACAAGTTACAACAGACACACACACTTCAAGTTGTTGTCCAAACAGCTTTTGTAGTTCCTTACTATTCGGCTGGTTTTTAGTTTTTTTAAACTTTAGTTTATTGTCCCGTGTACCGAGGTACAGTGAAAAGCTTTTGTTGCGTGCCAGCCAGTCAGCAGAAAGACAATACATGATTACAATCCAGCCGTTCGCAGTGTACCGATACAGGATAAAGGGAATAACGTTTAGTGCAAGATAAAGTCCGATTAAAGATCGTACAAGGGTCTCCAACAAGATAGATGGTAGCTCAGGACCGCTCTCTAGTTGTTGATAGGATGGTTCAGTTAGGGTCGCCAACTGTCCCGTATTAGTCGGGACATCCCGTATTTTTGGCTTGTCCCGTACGGGACCGCCCTTGTCCCATATTAGGTCCGGGGGGCACTGTAGGCCCTGACACTGTAGGCCCCGTCACTCTAGGCCCCGACACTCTAGGCCCCAACACTGTAGGCCTCGACACTGTAGGCCCGGACACTGTAGGCCCCGACGCTGTAGGTCCAGACACTGTAGGCCCTGACACTGTAGGCCCCAATGCTGTAGGCCCGGACACTGTAGGCCCTGACGCTGTAGGCCCTGACACTGTAGGCCCTGACACTGTAGGCCCCGATGCTATAGGCCCGGATACTGTAGGCCCTGACACTGTAGGCCCCGACGCTGTAGGCCCAGACACTGTAGGCCCTGACGCTGTAGGCCCCGACACTGTAGGCCCCGACACTGTAGGCCCTGACGCTGTAGGTCCGGACACTGTAGCGGGTGAACGTGGCCGCAGGCTGGGTGAGGTCACGTGGGGCGCGGGGCGGTGACATCACCTTGTCCCGTATTTGGGAGTGAGATAGTTGGCACCCCCTAGGTTCAGTTGTCTGATAACAGTTGGGAGGAATGTGGAGGTGGAGTTCTGTACCTCTCGCCTGATGGGAGAGGGGAGAAGAGGGAGTGACCGTGGTGAGACTGGTCCATGAGGTTTAAGAGGCTTTTAGATAGGCACATGGGTGCGCAGGGAACGGAGGGATGTGGAACAAGTGCAGGCAGAGGGCATGGACATTGTGGGCCGAAGGGGCCATTCCTGTGCAGTACTGAGCGGTCACAGTGGCGCAGCGGTAGAGTTGCCGCCTTACAGCGAATGCAGCGCCGGAGACCCGGGTTCCATCCCGACTACGGGCGCTGTCTGTACGGAGTTTGTACGTTCTCCCCCTGACCCGCGTGGGTTTTCTCCGAGATCTTCGGTTTCCTCCCACACTCCAAAGACGTACGAGTTTGTAGGTTAATTGGCTTGGTAAATGTCCCTAGTGGGTGTAGGATAGTGTTAGTGTGCGGGGATCGCTGGTCGGCGTGGACCCAGTGGGCTGAAAGGGCCTGTTTCCGCTCTGTATCTCTAAAGTAAACTAAACTAAACTACTGTTCTGTGCTCAAATTGTCATGGGTTCTGGAGCAGAGGGAAAATAGCATTGTAAACTTGAATACTTTGGCTGTGGTTTTATTGAGAGTTTTTATTGATAAACTATGCGGTGGGCAGCCTGCCATCTCTGTATGGGGAAAGCACGGTGAGATTATACACTGCAACGCCAGCCCGATCTAACTACAGCATTGTGCTTTAATCGGCTTCCAGCAGCTTGATCGGACAGCCCTGTTTCACAAGTTATAGGAGTAGAATTAGGCCATTCGGCCCATCGAGTCCACTCCGCCATTCAATCACAGCTGATCTCTGCCTCCTAATCCCATTTCCTGCCTTCTCCCCATAACCCTCGACACCCATACTAATCAAGAATTTGTCTGTCTCTGCCTTAAAAATATCCACTGACTTGGCCTCCACAGCCCTCTGTGGCAATGAGATCCACAGATTAACCACCCTCTACTGGGGGGAGGGGGAGGGGGGGTGAGGGAGAGGGGGGGTGAGTGAGGGGGGATGAGGGAGGAGGTGGGGGGGTGAGGGAGGAGGTGAGGGAGGGAGAGGGGGGGTGAGGGGGGTAATGGAGGGGGTTGAGGGAGGGGGGAGTTGAGGGGAGGGAGGTGAGGGAGGGGGTTATGGAGGGTGAGGGAGGGGGTGAGGAGGTAATGGAGGGGGGTGGAGGTGAGGGGGGAGGTGAAGGAGGTGAGGGAGGGGGTGAGGGAGGGGGTGACGGGGGGGTAATGGAGAGGAGTGAGGGGGAAGTGAGGGGAGAAGGTGAGGGGGGTGAGGGAGGGTAATGGAGGGGGTGAGGGGGGATGAGGGAGGGGGAGGTGAGGGAGGGGGGAGGTGAGGGGGGGAGGTGAGGGGGGCCACAGCAGATGGGGCAAGAATGTGGGCAAGTAGCAGCAGACCCGTCCGATTGTTTCCAAATTTGCTCCCGAGGATTTGGCCGAGTTTTTCAAACGAGCAGTTTCTCGTTGGGCTAATTTTGTTTTTTGACCGCCTAAACCGGAACAAAAGTGTGATTGTGTTACGGTTCTGACAAGGTCAGTACTTTGTAAAGGGTTACTGCGGATATGTGGCCTGGCCTAGCCTGGCCTCATTAGCAGTGTTGTGGTGTGTGTTTATGAGGATTTATATTACATGGCAGGCTGGAATGTCACACATAGTCAAGCTGTTCCTATTAGCTCCCTCACACTGGAGATCTGGAATTTGCACCTTCTATAAATAAAGCTCATTGTGTGTCACAGAACAAACTCTCTGTGTCACCAGAAAACACATCAACCTCACACCAGAGTCGTGGAGAAATCAAGACACAGAGTGCCGGAGTAACTCAGCGGGACAGGCAGCATCTCTGGAGAGAAGGAATGGGTGACGTTTCGGGTCGAGACCCTTCCTCAGACTCTGGCCCACCGAGTCCACGCCGACCATCGGTCACCCGTTCCCACCAGGTCCTGTGTTATCCCACTTTCCCATCCACTCCCTGCACGCCAGGGGGCGATTTACAGAGAGGCCCATTAACCTGCAAACACGCACGTCTTTGGGATGTGGGAGGAGACCGGAGCACCCGGAGGAAACCCACGCGGTCACGGGGGGAACGTGCAAACTCCACACACGGAGACAGTACCCGAGCTCAGGATGGAACCCAGGTCTCTGGCGCTGTGAGGCAGCGGCTCTACCCACAACGCCACAGGGCGGAACTGACAGTAAATATCACAGACAAAGCCCTTTAGTCGAGGGTGGAGAATGATGTGTGGCTTTGACAGTGGTTGAAGATGCAAGTTGGAAATAAACGTGGTTTACTTTAGTTTAAAGGTACAGACTCTCTCTCCTCTGGATCTCTCTCTCCTCTGGGTCTCTCTCTCCTCTGGGTCCCACTCTCCTCTGGGTCCCACTCTCCTCTGGGTCTCTCCTTTGGGTCTCTCTCTCTGGGTCTCTCTCCTCTGGGTCCCACTCTCCTCTGGGTCTCTCTCTCCTCTGGGCCTCTCTACTCTGGGTCACTGTCTCCTCTGGGTCTTTCTCCTCTGGGTCCCACTATACCCTGGGTCTCTCTCTCTCCTCTGGGTCTCTCTCTGGGTCTCCCTCTGGGTATTTCTCCTCTGGGTCTCTCTCTCTGGCTCTCTCTCTCTCCTCTGGGTCGGTCTCTCTCTCCTCTGGGTTGCTCTTTCTCATCTGGGTCTCTTTGGGTCTCTCTCTCTCCTCTGGGTCTCTGGATCTCTCTCTCCTCTGGGTCTCTCTCTCCACTGGGTCTTGCTCTCCTCTGGGTCTCTCTCTCTCCTCTGGGTCTCTCTCTCTCTCCTCTGGGTCTCTTTCTCCTCTGGGTCTCTCTCTCTCCTCTGGGTCTCTCTCTCCTCTGGGTCTCTCTCTCTCCTCTGGGTCTCTCTCTCCTCTGGGTCTCTCTCTCTCTCCTCTGGGTCTCTTTCTCCTCTGGGTCTCTCTCTCTCCTCTGGGTCTCTCTGGATCTCTCCCTCCTCTGGGTCTCTCTCTCCTCTGGGTCTCTCTCTCCTCTGGGTCTCTCTCTCTCCTCTGGGTCTCTCTCTCCTCTGGGTCTCTCTCTCCTCTGGGTCTCTCTGGATCTCTCCCTCCTCTGGGTCTCTCTCTCCTCTGGGTCTCTCTCTCCTCTGGGTCTCTCTCTCTCCTCTGGGTCTCTCTCTCCTCTGGGTCTCTCTCTCCGTGCCACCCCTCCCTATGTGCAGAGGAGATGAGTTTAACTTGGCATCATGTTGACCACGGACATTGTGGGCCGAAGGGCCTGTTGCTGTGCTGTACTGTTCTCTGCCCCAATATTGAGCAGGTTTTCAGCCACTACTCTTTCACAACACAACTGCCAAGTGTTGGGACCCACCAGTAGTAACTGAAGGCCCAGCTCAGGATTTCTTACCGTTGGAACTGCCAAGAAATTCATCTTGTTTGCATTAGGTTTATGACTTGCAAGTTCAAACTATGAGGTTGACAATACCACAGTAAACATATTCAATAGTTTGTCAGCTACCCTTCTGCTGGGCAGAGCCTCTGTCTCACAGCGCCAGACACACTGGTTCGATCCTGACTTAGGGTGCTGGCTGTGTGGCGTTTGCACGTTCTCCCCGTGACCGCGTGGGTTTCCTCCGGGCGCTCCGGTTTCCTCCCACATCCCAAAGACGTGCGGGTTTGTGGGTTAATCGGCCCCTCTGTGAATTGCCCCCTAGTGTGCAGGGAGTGGATGGGAAAGTGGGATAACACAGAACTAGTGTGAACCGGGGTATCGATGGTCGGCGTGGACCCGGTGGGCCGAAGGGCCTGTTTCCGTGCTGTATACACTAAACTAAAAAACCTACATCAGAACATATCATATCATATCATATATATACAGCCGGAAACAGGCCTTTTCGGCCCATCAAGTCCGTGCCGCCCTGCGATCCCCGCACATTAACACTAACCTACACCCACTAGGGACAATTTTTACATTTACCCAGCCAATTAACCTACATACCTGTACGTCTTTGTAGTGTGGGAGGAAACCGAAGATCTCGGAGAAAACCCACGCAGGTCACGGGAAGAACGTACAAACTCCTTACAGTGCAGCACCCGTAGTCAGGATCGAACCTGAGTCTCCGGCGCTGCATTCGCTGTAAAGCAGCAACTCTACCGCTGTGCTACCGTGCCGCCCGAGAACAGAAGAACATGTCCTCCAGCCCACAGTATCTGCGTGAAACATAATGCCACGATAAACTGTACACTGTGGACGGAAGTGGAAGTGGAAGGGGGAGGAGAGACAACAGACAACAGACAATAGACAATAGGTGCAGGAGGAGGCCATTCGGCCCTTCGAGCCAGCACCGCCATTCAATGTGATCATGGCTGATCATTCTCAATCAGTACCCCGTTCCTGCCTTCTCCCCGTACCCCCTGACTCCACTATCCTTAAGAGCTCTATCTAGCTCTCTCTTGAAAGCATCCAGAGAATTGGCCTCCACTGCCCTCTGAGGCAGAGAATTCCACAGATTCACAACTCTCTGACTGAAAAAGTTTTCCCTCATCTCAGTTCTAAATGGCCTACCCCTTATTCTTAAACTGTGGCCCCTGGTTCTGGACTCCCCCAACATTGGGAACATGTTTCCTGCCTCTAACGTGTCCAACCCCTTAATAATCATATACGTTTCGATAAGATCCCCTCTCATCCTTTTAAATTCCAGTGTATACAAGCCTAGCCGCTCCAGTCTTTCAACATATGACAGTCCCGCCATTCCGGGAATTAACCTAGTAGGTTAAATAGGTATGGGCAATAGTTGGCCAATAGGTCTAGGCAATAGTTGGCTAATAGGTGTGGGCAGCGATGGGGCATGGATGATCTGGAGCAGCAGACTGACATTTCTTTCACTTCAGGTAGCCCCTGCATTCCCTCTCTCTCTCTCTGTCCTTCTCCCGACCCAAGTCGAACCAGCTTCTCGTTTCCCATCAAACAGCTCGCAAAGGCCTGCTTCCTTTATCATCGTTACTTTTTTGCGTATCTTTCATTCACTTGTTCTACACCTCTCTACATCACAGTCTATACCTCTCGTTTCCCTCTCCCCCAACTCTCAGTCTGAAAGAGGGTCTCGACCCGAAACGTCACCCATTCCTTCTCTCCGGAGATGCTGCCTGACCCGCTGAGTTACTCCAGCGTCTTGTGTCCATGAGAGGTTGCGCGCAGGTGTCAGAGACTGTGAGGCAGGTAACGATACAGTCTGAGCGAGCCCGGGGTGCAGTGAGCAGAGAGGGACCGAGCAATGAAAGGCTGGGATCAAATAAAAACAGCCCGAGATCCAAAAGAGTCAAGGTTGGAGCCAAGTGATGAAGGAAGCAGATGCTAAACATAAGGGTTTGATCTCGGCCTGCCTCTGCTCACAGCTGGAGTACGGGTGGCCTGTGCACTGATTCTAGCCACAGTCTCTGCCTCTCAATCCAGCTTGCACATTCTGCAGACACAAGGAACAGCAGATGCCGGTTTTCCAAAAAAACCCACAAAAGTGCTGGAGTAACTCAGCGGGTCGGGTGAGCACGTCAGACTAGGGTCGCCAACTGTCCCCTATTAGCCGGGACATCCCGTATTTTAGCCTAAATTGCTTGTCCCGTACGGGACCGCCCTTGTCCCGTATTGGGCCCGGACGGCGATGTAGGCCCGGACACTGTAGCCTGGGGGCCGCTGTAGTCCCGGACAGTGTAGGCCCGGAAACTGCAGGCCTGGACACTGTAGGCCCGGACACTGTAGGCCCGGACACTGTAGGGCCGGACACTGTAGTCCGGGGGCCGCTGTAGTCCTGGGCACTGTAGGCCCGGACACTGTAGGCCCGGACACTGTAGGCCCGGACACTGTAGGGCCGGACACTGTAGTCCGGGGGCCGCTGTAGTCCAGGACACTGTAGGCCCGGACACTGTAGGCCCGGACACTGTAGGCCCGGACACTGTAGGCCCGGACACTGTAGGCCCGGACACTGTAGGGCCGGACACTGTAGTCCGGGGGCCGCTGTAGTCCAGGGCACTGTAGGCCCGGACACTGTAGGCCCGGACACTGTTGGCCCGGACACTGTAGGCCCAGACACTGTAGGGCCGGACACTGTAGTCCGGGGGCCGCTGAAGTCCAGGACACTGTAGGCCCGGACACTGTAGGCCCGGACACTGTAGGCCCGGACACTGTAGCCCGGGGGCCGCTGTAGTCCCGGACAGTGTAGGCCTGGGCCTGCCAAACGGAGGTTGCTTAGCAACCCGCCTCCCAGACCGGCGGCCACCATTGGTGGAGCGGGAGCACGTGGCCGCTGGCTGGGTGAGGTCACGTGGGGCGTGGGGTGGTGACGTCACCTTGTCCCTTATGTGGGAGTGAGGAAG